>NW_016172443.1:0-13088 GCF_001687245.7 Rhagoletis zephyria | reverse complement strand
ATATATAAAAATTTTGGGCGGGACGAAGTTCGCCGGGTCTGCTAGTGCACTAAAAAAGCCAATTTCATATTGCCTTAATATCGAAAATAGAAGGAAATAACTTAATAGTAAAAAAAAAATATTTTTAAAGTAAGCGATCTAAATACGAACGAAATCGGACCATAAATACGGGTTTACCAAATATATCGATTAGTGCGCCACCTATCGGAAACATTTTTAGTGGAGTTACTCTTTTCATNACCATAAATACGGGTTTACCAAATATATCTATTAGTGCGCCACCTATCGGAAACATTTTTAGTGGAGTTACTCTTTTCATGTAGTTAATATACGTTATAAATATGAACCCAATCAGACTTTAAATACGTTTTTTTCAAATATCTCGACTCTTGCGCCACCTATCGGATTAACTTATCTTTCCTATTGCATTGTCATCGGGTTCTGGAGCTACTGTGAAGTTTCAAGTCTCTAGGTCTTCGGGAAGTTGGTCAAAAGTTGATTGCAAGATTTGCCCCTAACAAACATACATACATACACAGCAAGTAAAAGCTTGTCATATAGAAAACTTTCTCGTTTGAAGGTCATTATAAAGGTCAAGGTAATTTATAGTCCAACGATGCTATTTTTCCGAATTCTCCATCTCAAAAGCGTTAAAATACCGTTAAACTTAATTCGCTATCAGCCAAATCCGTCCAAAAAAATTGATTAAACTTTGACGTTGAAACTTAAAAAGCGCCATCTATACGTGAGGAAACAAAACAAGTACACGTCAGTCCATAGTGACAAGTCATTCATAAAATTTGTTCGTCTCTCATATTACTTTTATATTAAAAGTTTGTTTTGTGATGCAAATCATTCATTCCATTCAATTGTGTTAAATGAATATTGTTTAATAAATCGAGCCAAAAAATATGGTTTACATAGATCGAGGTACAAACAAAAAATAGTAAACATGTACTTCGGTGGAAGATAGTTGTAATTTTCTGCAACACTTATCTATGTATATATGTATGTATGTACGTATGTAACTACATGNGTATATTAAAAGTTTGTTTTGTGATGCAAATCATTCATTCCATTCAATTGTGTTAAATGAATATTATTTAATAAATCGAGCCAAAAAATATGGTTTACATAGATCGAGGTACAAACAAAAAATAGTAAACATGTACTTCGGTGGAAGATAGTTGTAATTTTCTGCAACACTTATCTATGTATATATGTATGTATGTACGTATGTAACTACATGTCGCAAGTTTGCTGGAAGAGTTTAGTTTTGTCAAAACATATGTACATAAATAACTAAATTGAACTAGGTACGCAAAAATTACCGCAATACATTTATTATTGACCAGCAAACTACCGATGGCGTTCGGCGGGAAAAGTAAATGTACAAAATAGTAATGCAAATATTCAGTTTAGCATAAATAAAAAGAGGCTAAGAGCTAAGAGGATTTTTTTAAATTCAGTTTAAGACCTCATGAACAATAGGTTTGTATAGTAACTTCTCCAGTAAAACATTGCAGCGAGAGCGTAAAAGCAAAATAGAGCGTAAAATTGAGAAGAACAGAAAATAGCAGAAAAAGTTAATGAACACAAAACTAGCAAAAACTTGCAAGTGAACAGCTGTTGCACTGTTTTGATATTCTGCTGAAAACATTTTACTATTTATAAATCATTTTTAAACGCTTTGCTTTGCACACACGCACTTACACAGTCCAGTACATCATTAATATTTTGATTTCTACTCATTTTACTTTTGTTTGTGCTAAACCAATTCAACAAATGGCGGCTTTTGACACTTATTCTTCTTCTTCTTCTGCTAGTAGAAATTTCACTAGCAAGAATTTGCAGCTCTCCCGTGGTGTTACACTCTCGATTCAGTGTTAATAGGTTGTTGGTGTTGTGGGGGGAAGACTCCCTAGACATGTCGGATCTGCCAGTCTGAATAAGTAAGAGTTTAGACTACTAAAATATCCAGACCGCAATTGAGCCGGAGTTACGCGGGTCTCTCGGCAGTTATAGCTCACTTTCGTCCACGCTTTGTGACCGGACTCTTTTGAAGGCATTCATAGGGTTTTCGTATGAGGCGATTTTTCAGGCAACTTTTGCGTTCAACTCACGCAGGATTGCACGAAAAAAAATTGAATGGCTAAAAATATCAAAATATTCGCCATAAAAAGACGTTGTTCAACTTTGCATTCTACTTTTGGTTGAACGGCCTTTCAACTAATCGCTTTCAACAAAGTTGGTCGCCAGCCAACATTTAGCCATTCAACTTTTGTTTCGTGCAACCCTGCGGGAGTTATACGCAAAATCGACTCGTGCGAACACCTTTTTACAGGACAGTCTCCCTGTGAATGCCGTTGATTGCCAGTCTGAACAGTGTCGGTTGCAGTGGTTGTTGTACAGGGAAGCCAACTCGTGGGGAGTTACCCGATTTGCGGGGAATTAGAGTTTGCGTGGAGAATCGGGGAATGGATCGTTTTTTGTGGGGAATTTCAGTTTACATGAGGAAGCGGGGCATGCACTTATTTTTGTGAGGAATTAGGTGTAAACAATTTTCTTTTTGCTTCACTAATTTCATAATGGCTGCATTTCTTTATTCATTCTGAACGCTTGGAATAAACTTTTTGTTTTTACTTATTCTTTATAATGTTATGTTAACGTATATTTCAAACGCATTCTGTTTATTCCGGCTGTGAAATGGAATTATCCGGAATGTATAAAGAAACGCAGCCAATGATTAAAAAAAAAAAAAACTTAAGTTGAAATGTCTCACCCGTCACTTTTGTAGCTAGTTCAATTTTAGTATAATAAAGTTTCAATTGGCTAAAAATCATCCTTCATTTCTTAGAATTTTCCTTTTGCATTTGCTTTCTTATTGCGAATAAATACAATTTATTTTTATGAAAGAAAACCGCAACACATTCATCAAAAAACATTTTTAAACAAAAATTTTTAGGTGCTTGAAACTTGCACTTTTTTATACTAGAATTGAGTGTGCTACAAATCTGCATATTCAAAACTTTTCTAGAAAATCTAATTAAAAAGCTCGACACTTTTATGATAGTTTGTTGAATTTTTTAATATTGCGCAAAGTTTGAAACTTGCATTTAAATGGTTTTTGTTAAAGAGTGAACTATATTTTTATAAAAGTTTTGAGTTACATATCAAAAAAAACTTGTCAAAGTTTGGTGCAAGGCACATTAAACAGGTAGTATCAGTAGAGCAAAAACAACATTTGCGTGTATTTTGTTGTTGCTTCTGGTATCGAAAGTGTCAAAAACTGTTCTGAATTTTTTCTTCTAAATCAAAGCGTGCCATGTGAAATACAAACTGCATATTCAAAACTTTTATAAAAATTATAAAAAATAAAAATTGATGCAACTTTCTTTCCTAGTAAATTTGTTTGCTTCTCGAAGCATTGATCCATCCTTTGCAAGGCCCAGTAATCAGCGGTCGTGCTGCCGAGTTGGGCGAACGTTCCAAAAGCTGCTATTCAATCGCTTGTTTTGTATGGAAAAAGGTTTCACATGCAAATGGATTTTAACAATTCAGAATTTTTGTGAGAAAAAATTAAAAATATTTGACATTTTCGAGACCAAATAATTTGAAAATAAATCAAATCAGCTGCTCTACTGATACTACCTGTTCAATGTACCTTGGTTTGGTGCGACTAAATTTTTTTCGACCGCTGTATGTATGTAAATTTTATATGTACATTTTTATACCCGAGCGCACTTGTGCACAAGGGTATATTAATTTTGTTCACATAACGGTTGTTTGTAACAGCCAAAACGAATCGAGATAGATATAGACAAATGTATACATAAATGATCAGGATGAAAAAAGAAATCGATTAAGCCATGTCTGTCTGTCCGTCCGTCTGTCCGTCTGTCCGTCCGTCCGTGTACACGATAACTCGAGCAAAAATTGAGATATCTCAACGAAATTTGGTATGTAGGTTTCCCTTAATCCAAGGTAGGTTGGTATTGAAAATGGGCGAAATCGGACTTTAACCACGCCCACTTCCCATATAACGGTAATTTCCAGAAATACGAAAACTGCGATATTTTAGTAACTACTGAAGATAATTCACTCAAAATTGATATTTACAATAATTTTTAGACGAAAAATAAGAATATTATAAATTTTTGGAAAATGGGCGTAACCACGCCCCAATGTCTTCCAAACTTGGCACAGTTGTTGGCCATGATACAGCATACTAAGTGGCCGAAAATCTTAAAAATCGGACAATAACCACGCCCTCTTCCCATATAACGGTAATTTCCAGAAATACGAAAACTGCGATATTTTAGTAACTACTGAAGATAATTCACTCAAAATTGATATTTACAATAATTTTCAAACGAAAAATAAGAATATTTTAATTTTTTGGGAAATGGGCGTAGCCACGCCCACTTATGGTTACATGTGTATATCTTGGTAATCGCAGCACAAATTTCTTCCAAACTTGGCAAAGTTGTTGGCCTTGGTACAGCATACTAAACCGCCGAAACTTTTTAAAATCGGACAATAACCACGCCCACATCCCATATAACGGTAATTTAGAGAAATACAAAATCTTCGATAAATCAGTAAAGATTGAAGCTAATTTATTCAAAATTGATGCTTGCAACAATTCTTTACCAAGAAATACGTTTATGATAAAATTTTGGAAAATGGGCGTGGCACCGCCCACTTATGATCACATATATGTATATCGGTAACCGTTCTACCAATTTGTATCAAACTCGGTATTTTTATTGTGCTTGGCAAATAAAAGCAAAACGTTGAAAATTATTGAAATCGCACCAAAATGACGGCCGCTTTTCATATAACGGTAAATTTCAGAAATGCTTGAAACTTCAATATTTCGAAATTGAAGGACGCTAATTTACTCAAAATTGATACACCCCTGCTTACCATCTGCGGTAGGTTTCGGCAAGGTGAAAAAACATATATTTAGTACTTGCGCCGGGTATTTAATGTTCGGCTCCGCCCGAACTTAGACTTTCTTACTTGTTTATTCTTTATTTCTCAAAAATGAGTTGGCTACAAGTTGTTGTACGTATTATTGGCCCTCGTTCTTGATTTCGTAGAGATATCTTCTGATATTCCTGGGTGCAGACTCCGCGTCAAGCATGTGCCTATTTGAGTGACCACGTGCTTAGCACTCTACTGCTTGCTGAGCATGATGTTGTACTTCTTTACTGGAAACATTTGGTAGCATTGTAGCCTGCCCACTTGTTCTCGGCACACGCAACCGTAATTGCCAATTAAGTATAGAGTTGCAACCAAGTCGTCAAATCGCTAGCCGGCAGCACTTGGGGCAAGGGCCGAGAAAAAGAGATTAGGCTGGCAACGTCTTCATATTCGTTTTTGCTTGCACTGTAATTACTTTCATATGTTTACTACTTCACTGTTTTTCGTCTTCGACTTCGCTTCCACTCTGTCTGCAACCTTAGTATTATTTTGCGTGAAAGCGAGATTCGATGTATAAACGGGAAGCTTTTTGCATTCCAAAAGTTTTGCGGGAATAATAAGATAGTTCTTACGTATTTTTCCCTACTATTGTTAATTTTTTTTCAGGAAGTTTATAGCCAAGCTCGAAAGAGGTAAACAAATTTTCGATAGTCACATTATGGCCTTTCAAAACGGTTATAAGATGAGGTACTACGCGCTGTACTCTATTTTTCTCTGTTTGGTTTCCCTGTAGTTTGCCCAAGTTCGGTTGCATGTTCCATATCTACCGATAATAATGCACCCGCTAGGCATTGACGGCAGCTCCACCTACTTATCCACAACTTGCGTATTTCGTAAAATTTTCATAGTTGCCAGAATTGTCTTAAACATTAAAGATTGAAATATTGGTATTTCATAAGATGAACAGAGAAGGTCTTCAAGATCTAATTTTTTGAAAAATAATGGTTAAACATATCATACCTGTAATCTCCCACGAAAAGCAAACCCCAAATAAGCATGCAACAGGTCGGGGGTTTTGACCAAATAGATATTTGCTTTAAGCGTTTGTGTTCTTCTAAATTATATTTTTAATTGGAGCAAGAAATAACAGTACAAATTTGTCCTTTATTGAATCCACATGAGCACCTGCATATTTTGTAACTCCTGGTCGTTGGCTCACGTTGCAACTCCATGCTCTTCCAGCTATATACGCGCAAATATACTTCTGGATGTGAACAATTCAAATAGAAAAATAATTACGAATTCTTTACCTTCAATTAGAAGTGCTGTACCCTAAGATGTTCCATGTTTTGATATCAAAAAATCACCAGATTCCTCTTCCTTTGATATTTCATGACTGTCGCTCTCAGAAGACTCGGTGAGTGCAGCGGTAAAATTATCTTTTTCAGGTTCATATTCTGTTCTTCGCTTCCTCTTATTTGGCTCTATAACCGCTTAAGCAATTTGGGCCGAGTTCAACCAAGCACGCCAGTCGTTTCTCTTCTGTGTTTTCTGTATCACTTTCACTAAATAACTCACCATCATCACTTTGTTCATTGTTCTTGTTTAGAAAGTCTGCAATTTGTTCCGCAGTTAGTCGCGACATTTTTATTTTTCTTTTATGCAGCCTTTTCAAAAGTTTTACAATTGTCAATTGGCACATATTTCTGTTGAAAACATATATTGCCTTGTGCTCTTTGTCCACAAAAACTTTAGAAAACCGTAGTAGAAAGCGCAAAATTAAAAATAAAATTGGCTTAATAAATTTTACCTTAGCATTTCTTTATTTTTTTTTTTTGTGTAGTTTCGAAAGTCCTTGAGTCAGGAAAGCACCAATCACAACAATAATATGTCTCCTCTTTGAGTTGAGCGACGGTAGTGGACCGCAGTGGTCAATGCGGAGGATGTCGAACGGCAGTGGGGTCATAGGGTTAATATACAGATTCCTTTCCCTTGCCTTAGGGGGCGTGGCATACATTAAGCACTTCAGACCATTCCTCATAAATTTTTCTTCCTTCGCTCTCATGATGGACTCCATCTCACCGGGCACATATAGTACCGTCCTAGTACCGTCCTGCTATCAAGTCAAAGTCTTTAACAAATCCAGTCTCCAGACGGTTTCGTATGGAACTAATAGTATCATCCCGCTCTTGAGCTGTTTGAATTTGGAACCCACTTTCTTCCATAGTAACTACTAGCGCGATGAGTGCTNGCCTCTTATTTTTGTCTATAACCGCTTAAGCAATTTGGGCCGAGTTCAACCAAGCACGCCAGTCGTTTCTCTTCTGTGTTTTCTGTATCACTTTCACTAAATAACTCACCATCATCACTTTGTTCATTGTTCTTGTTTAGAAAGTCTGCAATTTGTTCCGCAGTTAGTCGCGACATTTTTATTTTTCTTTTATGCAGCCTTTTCAAAAGTTTTACAATTGTCAATTGGCACATATTTCTGTTGAAAACATATATTGCCTTGTGCTCTTTGTCCACAAAAACTTTAGAAAACCGTAGTAGAAAGCGCAAAATTAAAAATAAAATTGGCTTAATAAATTTTACCTTAGCATTTCTTTATTTTTTTTTTTTTGTAGTTTCGAAAGTCCTTGAGTCAGGAAAGCACCAATCACAACAATAATATGTCTCCTCTTTGAGTTGAGCGACGGTAGTGGACCGCAGTGGTCAATGCGGAGGATGTCGAACGGCAGTGGGGTCATAGGGTTAATATACAGATTCCTTTCCCTTGCCTTAGGGGGCGTGGCATACATTAAGCACTTCAGACCATTCCTCAAAAATTTTCCTTCCTTCGCTCTCATGATGGACTCCATCTCACCGGGCACATATAGTACCGTCCTGCTATCCGACCAACATTCAAAGACCAAGCCATCCATCAAGTCAAAGTCTTTAACAAATCCAGTCTCCAGACGGTTTCGTATGGAACTAATAGTATCATCCCGCTCTTGAGCTGTTTGAATTTGGAACCCACTTTCTTCCATAGTAACTACTAGCGCGATGAGTGCTCTACTCTATGCGTCTTCATGGCCCATGGACGATACTTTCCTGTGTTGCATCTTGGGGAAAATGATGGCAAGAAGAGCCGAAAATACGAAAAAATCCGATGCAGGACTGCAACTGCTTTTGGTTAGTTAGTATTGGGAAGTTGCGAATACTTCTGTTGGAACCGTATGGTCGGATTCTTGACTCACTCGATATCCCAAACAATCCACTTCTTCATACCCAAACTTTNCTTAGTTAGTATTGGGAAGTTGCGAATACTTCTGTTGGAACCGTATGGTCGGATTCCCGCTTGACTCACTCGATATCCCAAACAATCCACTTCTTCATACCCAAACTTTGATTTATCCAAATTCAGTTTCAATCCTCGCCTTGACAGTCGCTCTAACACTAATTTTAATGAAGTCTTATGCTCCTCAAACCCATGTGTTGTATAATCTGGGGACCTGAATGTGTCGGGATAGCTGATTAGGATGTTAGTGTGACCGATTTTGGTGTCTTTCCATTTTGACATGGATTGGGTAGCACATTGGTGTTAAAACATTGATGATTTCTTGCCTTGAGTTGGCCATTTCGCTAAGCTAATTATAGATTCGCGATAATTGTGATTTTCGCTCCACACCTGAAGTTGTAAGTCTGTTTATTTTAATTTAATTCAAATAATCTTATAAGCTAAATAAAATATTAGAATATGCTGTGACATAAGGCCTCTAATGTATTCGCTACCGGGGTAGGTGGAGTTATCGGGTGATAAGACTCCCCTTTGTTGGCAGGTTTCCATGGTTTTATCAGTGGGACCACACTCCCTGACTGCTACACATCGGGAAGAATGAGGTTATTCTCATGACATGGTGAGGTAGCCTACTCCGACTGGACCCAATTTTTCAGCATCAGCATGCAATATCCGCTGCGGACGATTAGTTTGCACACTTTTGCCTTTCCGATGGCCACCTGGACATCACCGCTGGTGAAAACAACAGGCACTCTTGGTTTTGGCAGTGTACACAGCCTTCTGATCACTCCCCGCTTGGCTCTGTCCAACGTAGGATGCCGGCTAAAATAGCTCGCGCATCGCTCCGGTTGGGAAGAAGCGCGGTGGTTGGATGAAACTCTATATCGTTGCGTTTCCTCGGATAAGACCAAGGCGAATTCATATGATGTGGTGTTATTTCATCAGTTCTGAGTAGCGTTCAATCGTCAAAATTTTGTATTTCGTTTGTGAGTGAGTGAAAACGTGGGAGTGTTTGTATTTTCCGTCGCCCTTGTTCCTTTGGGGAAGAATAGCTGAAAGCAAAACCAAAATAGAAGTAATTATTGTATTTATTTAATCGATAGCACCTTATATAAATTCGCCTTGGGATGGACAGTTACCTTACGGTTGACCAAAGCTTGCTCACACCAGAGCTGAAATTGCAAGTATTTAGGTGCTCCTACCACTTTGCCGATTGTGTTGGTTTGTTGCCGAATTCCCGCATTTTAATCCCTGATACGGGGATTCCCAGGATATACCAGGCGATCGCGCTCGTTCTCTAAAACAGCCGCTTCGGCAGGGGAATTTTGGGCAGGTTTCCGCGATGTATCCAACAGGAATGAAACGGGCTGTATCAGCATAGACAACCTTGCGGAATTTGCACTGTGTGTTGCGTGATTAATGCTAAACCTCCACCCTTATCTCGGTCCCGATTGCATTGCTGTGCAGCTTCTGCTCTTGGATCTCAGCTATCAATATTCCATTCCGGCTCATGAAGACGGTTATCACCATGATTTCGCTTTGGAGTCCATTAAAGTATATTCTTATGCCTTGGGAGACTGCTCGAGATTCGGGGTGTAAGTATGTATGTGTAGTCGTGCCTACCGTGCATACAATAGAATTAGAGAAAGTTAAACTCGTTTTTCGGAAATGGTTTCCTTGACGCAAGGCCCTCAAAAATGTGTGTTTAATAGGTGGCATACACGGTGCGTCTGACTCGTGACTCATTTGTGTACGTGTTGACTCGCCTTTCGACTACACACAGTTGAGTCATTCAGAGTCATGTCGGTGTAACTAACACATATTTATTTTCTCAAACACATCCAAACCGACTCACGAGTTAGACGCATGGTGTATGCCGCCTATAAAATAGGGATGGGTAAATTCGGTATTCGAAGCTTCGATATTCGAATTTTAATTGAATTTTAGCTCCGAAATGGCGAATTTTTTAAATCGAACTTTGTGTTGCTAAAAATCGGATAAAATCGAATTTTTCTAAAAAAAATCGAATTTTATCTTTATTTCCAAAAAAATCAACTCTTCAGCTTTCTTCTTTCGGACTAAATTTGCCATCACTGTGTGTAGCACTCCATTTATCTTAGGGATGCAAGTAAAAAAATACATGTTTTTCGATCTGACGCATCAGGACAAAAAATGTGCGCCAAGAAGGAACTGTTATTCCGAACTCAAATTTAAAAAATTTTTCGTAAAAAACTATTTTTTTTGTTGATTTTTTATTTTAAATGTTTAGAGGCTTTTACGTTGGTGGCANTGCCAAGAAGGAACTGTTATTCCGAACTCAAATTTAAAAAATTTTTCGTAAAAAACTATTTTTTTTGTTGATTTTTTACTTTAAATGTTTAGAGGCTTTTACGTTGGTGGCATGAAGCTTTTGCCTGAGAAGACCCCTAGTCAAATTTTCCGGAGAATAATTTTCTAGAATATATCAATCCTCTAACGACCTTCCAAATTTTCTTTTTGCGGGATTTCTTGAAGTAGGGGTCGAAATTACCCTTTTAGACGGGAGCTAATGGGTTAAAATGTTCTACAAAAATATTTCCCATAACATTTTATTATATATGTCTTAAAATAAATGTCTGAGCGAAATCAAAGTTTAACTATTTTTGCGATTTTTTTGAAAACTACTTAGGCCGAGATATGAAAACTTTAGAAGGCCATGACATAAAAATACGTGCTAACTTTTGCAAATCCACCGAGTGTTTTATAACTGGATGGGTAAAATGCTAACAAAGTCCGGGCTGGTTTCGGCTGTCCCACAGTGTAGTTTGAGTTTAACTTTTTCGACAGGTGGCCACTCTCTTCAAGCACCTCAAAAATATTTCAATTATTGCATAGTATTTTAAGCACAGCACTTCTTTAACTAAATTCGACTTTTCAAATACGTGGCACCCCTCCTAAATGTTATTAAAAAATAAAGTTTATTCAAAACCATTTCGATTGATACCCATATTGGGGTAATTTATTTAACTTATTAAATAATTAGATTTTGATTTTCTTACAAATGGCACAAAACTAAAACCATATTCCACATCTGCAGGGCAAGCCCTTTCGTTTGACACCTACCTCCTTTTTGAAAATCGAACGAACGATACAGATTTTATGACTTGGTGTTAAATATTTACCGCAAACATCTCCGAACTCGATTAAGAAGTTTCAATTAAAACCAAATTTTGGAAAATTCGAAAAAATTCTAATTATGTTAATCAAATTTGCACCACCAAATTTCGAATCGATTAATCGAATGGTTGGGCAATGTTCGAAATTCGAAAAAAATCGAATTTCAACCCCCCACTACCCATCCCTACTATAAAAGTTTTAAAACATTCTCGCCTACTAGTTTCAGGTCAAAAAAGGGTCATTTTAAAGGGGAAGGTAATTTTTTAGCTTATAGCGAAAAATAATTTTTTTATTTGAGTTTAATATCAAGACTAGGGTTGCCAACATTTTCTTTATTTATTTATAGTACTTTTTCAAAAAAATTTGACAAAATATAGTACACTTCAAATATATATAGTATTTTATTTAAAAGAAAAAGTAAAAACGATTTTTAAGTGATTGAAAGAGTTCTTCCTGTGAATGCCGAAGTTGTTGGACTAGAGCGTAGAAATGAAATAATTTTAAGTTAATTTGTTAATTCTTTGTCAGTGTTTTTAAAAATATGTTACTTTTTTTATTATAAACTCACAATGACCTTTTACTTTAAAAATATTTGATTTAATATATTTATTTCAGTATAAAGGTCATCCATTTTAATACACATTTTTTTATTTAAATTTACTAAACGCTGTGGAAAGACACAACCTTCCGCTTAAGATTATCATTTATGACCGTTGTTAATCTAATCATTTCTAGCCAAATGTTTTGTTCACATACAACCATATGTATGTACATATTTTATTCAAGCTAAAAATTAAATTAAATTTATTTTAACCAACAGATGGACGTGTATTGGAACGACGCCCTTGGAGCGTGTCTCGCGTTTTAGAGATCTTCACAGGCCTGTGGTTCGTGATGATTACTTTGTAAGGAATTAAATTTTAATTACTTTGTTCTAATCTTCGTCTGGAAAATCATTGATTCTTTTTTAAATAGTTTCAGAGGACTTTTGGCGCCTTTCATGAAAGACAACAATAGGAGCAGTGCAGGCAATAGCCGAAGGAGCGGTTGGGGTGGCGGAAGCGGTGGGGGTGGGGGTGGAGGCGGAGGCGGAGGCGGAGGCGGTGGTGGCGGTGGGGGAGGTGGTAGTGGAGGTGGCGGTGGTGGATTCGGCCCAAACCGTCGCATTGGCCGCATCAATAACACTTCAATGGATATGCCTTGTGGAAGCTGCTGTGGATGAAAAGTTTTGGTATAACGTTTCAAATACTGCCAACCCTAAACCAGTACTGAAATCTCTAATATGAAATTTTATAGATATGTTGTTTTTTACAATTACTTGTGTAAAAATAATAATTTACAGCCGGTTTCACCAGAAATTTAAATAGAAAATGATTTTTAATTTTCTGTAACCTTCCACATAAAATTCAAAAAATTAAAGACATTTTTCACTTAAATTGCGTTCGTGAAATTGGCTGTTAATGTAGTTTTTCTTAAAAAAACATACCTAGCCCTAACCGCAAAAAAAATGTAAGCGTAAGGGCTCGATACATTTCGATTTAATGTATTTACATGCATACATGTTAAATAGCGTAAGCAAAATTTAATAAATCACAGCTCGAAAGAACTGCATAAAAATGTTTATATCTGTATGCATATCGAGGGTTTATATTCAATATGATCTACATATCTACAGTAAACTTTACAAAAAAGCGATTCCCATACAAAAATCCACCTTAGGCTTAAC
>NW_016172442.1:8849-13088 GCF_001687245.7 Rhagoletis zephyria | reverse complement strand
TTAAAAAGCGACTTAGGAGTAATGAATATTCAATCTATGTACATACATATGTATGTAAAGGAAGAAGGAAGAGAGAAAATTTAAATCAATGGAGGTTGAGGACTAAGTGCTTAAATTTATTGAGTAAACAAGTATATACATACATATTTATTTTGGAAAAATTTATAAAATAAACACAGTGATCACACCACATCTGTAAAAATTTCCGTAATGGTTCTTAAGTTATTCTTGGATGAGCTCATGCACTCCTGTAAGCGGGTTTTATATGTCACTGAAGATGGCCCAACGCCGAAACCGGTTTGTCTCCAAACCAAATTTGACAAGGAATGATAGTACATCATACTCCTACCCTGCCAGAAACACCAACAACCAAAATGAGAATGCTTCATTTTCTTTACTTCCAATGCATCCTGGAACCCCGAGAACCCACACTCGATTGCTGAGAAAAGGGGAGTTCAGTTCATTTAAGGCACTTCTTCACCAATTTAATTTTACCTGATAAGATCGGATCGTATAAGAGTCGCTTCGCTGTGTGTCCAGATGGTATAACTTTCAGCCTAGACATGAGTGGACATATATGTAAAAAACGTAAGCGACATTTGGTTTGCAAAATTTTCGTTTTTATGCAGAAATACATGCAGATACTCTAGGAGTGTTTCTGCATCAAAAAGAAAAATTTTGAAGAAAAGGTCGCTTACGTTTTTTGGCGGTTAATGCTGGATATGTTTTCCCATAGATACCGATTATCTTGAGCTCGCGTATTTTCATATAACCGACTCATATACTTGGCGCTTGTCGGGATTGATTTAAAATAAGTACGAGTTTAGCTTGCCGAGTTTTCCATCTGCGATTGGTGAGGGCTGGCCTTCTGATGAAAACTTTCTGAGAACGAGGGCTTACGAATGTGTTAATTGGCTCTCAATGAATGCCATTTAAAGAGTCCCTAAAGGCCGTTTCTGCAAAGGTTGACCTACGTAATGTTGAACCTAGTATTTAAGATACTCAAGAAGGCTTCTGATGTTTCTAGGAAGGAACTCAGTATCCATCAACTGGAGAAATATAGCGCTAGAAACACTGTAGCAACAGCTTACAGAGCGATAAAGTTAGGCTGCTTGCTTCTTGGGAGCAAAAGCAATTGGCTCTGTAAGTGGTTTTTTGGTCGGAGACATCAGAAAACTCCACGTGAAAGTCTTTCCGCTAAGTTTTCTGGACTCAATTTATTCTGAAAACAATCCCTTAAGAAGTCCATACGTTATGTGGCTGGCCCCAGGAAGAGACCTCTTCATCACCTCGAACCAATTTTATCTTTTTCCTAAGTCATTCCTTTAGGCAGGTCCTGGCAGCGTTTAATGTATATTTAAATAACCAACAAGCTTTTTGAGTTTTTTAATTCGTTTCTCCCAAATATGTACACGCATATGTATCTCTACATAAATGTTTGTACCTCCATCGTACAGTTTCCCAGCCGCACCAACAATGCCAAATCATTAATCAAATCTAACAAGAAATCGTCACTTCAGCTTCTTGCAAGCTTTCAAGCCACTGGCGACTAGAAGATAAATTATGTACATGCTCGGACACATTTAAATGTTTTATCACCAAAATGAAATTTACAAATCAACGGCTGTAACGCCTAAAAGTAGGCAGAACGCAGCAGAAGTTGCAAAGAATACAAAAATGTCGACAAAAAAAAGAAATAAATTTTATAGCTATAAAAACATAATGACCAAATAGAAGAAAATAGAAGTGATGTTGTTATTTAACAAAGAAGGGAGGTGCATAGTTTGATGGAACCTAGCGTTTGATGATGATGATGCTGTGAGTGAATAAGAAAGAAAAATACTTAAACAAGTACAATAAGAGCAGCGGTGCAAGCAAGATTTGAAGAGCAACATTATTATTCATGACTTGTAGACATTTGCATGTGAAATTTACTTACAAAAAAGAAATGTTCAGACAATGTTTTAGGTTTGAAGATTCAGCGAGATGGAGTGATGGTAGAACGCTGCCACTTGGCGTGTCACAGCGAAGATTTTCTGCACATTTTCGGCAGTATTTTTCTTTGTGTTATTTCGCTATTTTTGATTTAATTTAAAGATAACTTCTGTTTGCTTGCTAAGTGTAGCTCATTTAAATCGCATCAAGCACACAAGCTGTATTAGAAGAATAGATAGAGCAACCAGCTGTTCCATTGTTTTTGGTGAGATTTTTACTCTATTAAAGAATACTGCACTCATTTTGCTAAAAGTCCCTTAATCCCCCATTCGCCTGTTAACCGTTTCTGCGCATATTTTTTCGGCTCACAGCGAATTCAGCTGCCGACTGCTGCAGCTTTGGAGATAATTGGTTTCCAGCTTTGAAATAAATGGTCTATAATTGACCTAGGCCGTGTTCTCACACTTTTAAATGCTGCCTCTCTCGCAAACTCCTCTTCTTTCTCACTCTATTTCTCTCCGGCGCTTCTTTTTGTTTCGTTTTAAAACTTTCTCTATTCCTACACTTTATCTACGACTGCTTTTGTCCGTTTCCTTTAGTTGTCGCTTTGTTTATGGTACCGTTATTCTCCGCAATTGTTATTTACGTCTATTTAACGCTTGTTATTCAATTTCTTTTATAATTTCCTATTCAGTTCAATCTTTCGCGTCACTTGTTATTCAGTCACGAACATTAATTACCAATTTAAATGCAAAAATAGTTTTTATTCAAGTTAGTTGATGAAGATGAATGTTACTGCAATTGTAAATAGAAAACAGGATGGTTGATCTCAATCGAGCGGCTGCGTGGATGAGATGAGTGTGAATGATATGTCCTTAAATCTAAGAAGTCCTTTGTCACAATTGATAAATGAGTTCGCAGGATTAGAGAGTGTCACAAGAATGTGACTACGTGTGCCTTCAAGTTGAGTTAATAGTGTGTAAATAGACTTTAATTTCGTTTTACTTGAGTTGATGTATGTATTTCTAGGGCTCGCACCAATATGATATATACCAGATATTAAATTGTTCTTCTAGAAGAAGTCGTTTTTAAAGAAACTACCTTTTCCGGCAGCTCTGAAGGCGGCACGGACTAATACAAATTCATAGCGCCAAGTATTCGAATCCGAATGTTTTTTTATCGAATCGCAATACAGTTTAGACCCCTTGGTCTAGGCTATGCCAGAGGCTAGGCGCATTGGTGAGTAAAAACTTGTACATAGTAAGTAGTAATAGGAATCTGTGACCAATAGCTTCTTTCCACTAAGAATATATGACGCTCGTAAGACGCTCTAAGGGGAGGATATATTACTCTGCATATTCTAATTGCACTCGACCGAGGGGCCTAAGCAACCTGCATTGAAAATTTGCCTCGACACCGTTCTATTTAAATTTTCGTCTCTTCGTCTGGCCTGCAAGACTCAAAATCTTATCGATTATTCTGAGTACTCTGCTTTGGCACCACGGATGGAGAAGTGATATGAGGAAGAGAACTAAATTTTCGCTATGGGGGAAAAGTACTGGTAATACCATGTTGCCTTTAGTCTAAGCGCCGACTGCACCGCTGAGTTTTTCCTGCTAATCACCTAACACCTTTGGATGCAGGTTAGTTCTTATCTTCACTACCGCGGCAGGAGTGATGCATAGTCATCCATATACAGGGTGTCCCAGAAGTAACGTGCCAAACTTGAGGAGAAGGCAGGTGGGGTGGTGAGCTCTCTGATCAACAAAAAATTTTCAGGTAAAAGTGTCACCGTTTTTGAAATATTTAAATTTTTTTGAATTAAAGAAAAATCGTGCCTTTTCATGTATTTTATTTAACTGCATCTACAAAAAAGGCTATACTTAGTAAATTTTTTATGTACCATACTTTCAGATAGTTGCTTCTCCATACTCAAATGCAATGTGGTTAAAATATATTAAGGAGCCATTATAAAATTAGGACTATATTGCGATTTTTAAGTTTTTGATATTTTCTTCCCCAAATTTGACTATCTCTGGCGAAAAAAAATGTACAGAGCTATAACTTTACATTACATAAAAAAATTGCTCATTTAATAAAGATTTCAGAAAGGTGCCACACTTACTGTTTTGAATAGAAAAAAAAGTTATAGCCGCTTTTGTGGGTAAAGGACTGAGACACGCTAGAATGTATTTAATAGATTTAAATTGAATTTGCTCTTGTTACCGTCAAATGACATGCTAAATAGTACAAAGGTACATTATTACCTGCAAGGGCTATATCTATATGTTACTTACCGGAATT
>NW_016172442.1:0-7933 GCF_001687245.7 Rhagoletis zephyria | reverse complement strand
TTCTAAATTTATCAGCCTGATAAAATTTAAAATTACACAATTTTGTTCGCAAAATTTGTAATTTTAAATATTCATAGTCTGATAAATTTTAAAATTGATTGGTGAAGCTGATGTTGAGTCTTCCAAAATAATAACGGATGTGTACAATTATTGTTAGCATTTCTTTTTGTCAGTGAATAACTGTGTTGTTGGTGGCTCAGAAAGAACGTTCCGAAGAGTGGCCGCCTCAATCGTCTTATTAATACTTTCATTCGTCAGTTAATTTTTATTTGGCTTTCCTTATTTCTTTTTTTTGTATTAAAATATCTGGGCTTTGTACTTTCATTACGAGAAAAGCTCCTAAGTATCTAAGTTCACCCAATTCATATATTTGTATTTTATTTTTTATTAACTATTTTATTTGCATCAATCGAGATTCCTAAACTGACATGAGACATTTGATGAATTCATAAATATTTTGTTATTTATTTCCTAATTAAATTTTTATAGCAAATATTCATTTTATTTTTTAATTTTTTGGCTGCATTTGTATCCACCAAACAATGAAGCATTATGAACGAAAATCCCCAATTCTCCGACCCAGTGATTCGCGGAAATCGCTTTAGTTGCGAAAAATTAATTTTACCATTTGAAAAATGTATTTCCGTGCCAATTAAAAAATATTATGTGTGCTTACAAATGGGAATTTATGATATACGAATTCCTTTTGCAAAAAAAAAAACCTAAAAAAGCAAAGTATTTAGCCATTGTCAGCATTAAAATATGGAAAGTATTATAAATTGTTTTGTTTTTTTTTTTTTAGAACCCACTGCTGTCAAAGCGACAGACATGTAAAAACTGGGTCATCACTTAAATAATAAAGCATTTTAGTTAGTGATGAAGACAAAAAGCAAAATTATATTTGGATTTCGTGCGAATACACGTGCCAGTGAATAGCTCTGCATTTTGCATTCATATTTTAGATTTTTTTTTTGCAAATGCGCACTGACACAACATTTTCGACAAATGAAAATGAAAATCATTCAATTTATGCAAATACGCTGAGCTGGTGAAATGTGTCGCAAAAATGTGTTGCATTTTTTAGGGGATCACCTCTCTGTGCGCTTATTTGATTTTACTGTTTAGGTATGTGTGTGTGTGTGTGTGTGTGCGTGCCGCTTTTTGCTTGTTGGCAATTAAATGTTGTCATTCGCTTTTGAGTACATTTTATTGCTTTACGAGTTGTTGTTGCAGTTATGTTACTTTCGGTCGGTTTGTTGCACAAATCGGCGCTAGCAGCTAGCATTGCACACACATGCGCATATCACACTTATACTCATGCACATGCACATGCACATATTACTTTCCAGCTGAGTAAATGCATTCTAACAAAAATGCAAAAAAAAATAAAAATTGCGGACACCATTACTCCTCTACTTACTTGTGCGTCGTAAAAATCTGGCAACGCTGCAATTCACTAAATTTTTCAGTAGTCACACAGCAACGTTTTCCGCTTCCGCCGGCAGTTGTTGCGCTGCTACTGCTGTTGCATCGCTTTCAACAGTGACATCCGCACTTCCGACGTGGCGTTGATTTTTTCCTCATATATCAATTTATTTTTATTTTTTAATATTTTGCTGATACTCTCCGTTTTTCAGTGTTTGTTTGCTTGCTTTTATCATTTTTAATTTAGCCATCAGCTGCGCTGCCAACTTCGGCGATGCGCGCATAGTCTTACAAAGTGATACATTGTGGCGCCACTATGATCGAGTGTTGTTGCAGCTGTGGTCCCGATTTTTTGGCGTCACTGTGCTGCAATCCCATTTGTTTCAATGCTTTTGTAATTATTTATTTGTGAGTGCGTGTGTGTGTGTGTGTGCGAGAGTGAATGCTCTGTACATTGTGTGTCCTTTAGTTTAAGGATATTTTAAGTTAAAAACTGAATTTATGTTACACTTACTGGTTTTCAGTGAGAGCAAAGTGTTTCTGATTTTTGTTATGTTTCACAGCCGGACATTCGCAATGATTTAGTGGCGAGTTCGCCATGGAGTCAGCGCGGCGTAAGCCTTAAGAGCTCTTCTTTTTTCAACTTTTCCTCGTTGTGGAAGATACTCCTTGAAGGTTGGCAGGTTTTACAATTTGTAAAGCCTTGACCGAGTTGCGGTGCCCTTTGGAGACAGAACCCCTACCAGTTCTACGAATTTAAATAACTGTGGCCTCTTAAATTTTTTCCTTGCGCTTAGGTAAGGTTAGGTTGAAGTGCCACCAGACTACTAAGGCCCTTAATTAGGCCCCTTATAATACCTTAAGTCATCTCAATCCTAACCAGTATATGAAGTTGACAAATTTGAGCAATCGCCCTATCTTTATGCCCGCTAAATTGCTCAGTTTTCCAAGGGTTCCAGCACCTATGAATGCCACTTTACTCCTACTCAGTGAAAAGTAAGTGTCTTACTCGTCCTCGCCTCTGCAGCTCCTATAGAAGCCATTGACCAGGTGAAGAGTGCACTACTTTTCCATCAGAGCTTTCAGCGCCGCCAGACTGGCTGAGAAAATATAGATTTTGTTTCAACTGTTCTTAAACATTCCGCAGCCTCTGTATAGGCGTGAATTCGGCTTGGAAGACGATACAGTGGTAGGCGGTAGGCGGAATGACATTTGTACTGCTGGTTGTTTCGAGTACACTTTCCCTCCGACTTTGTTTTTCATTTTGGGTCCCGAAAATCAGGGGGCCATTGCTCTCTGCACTTGCGCTTAGATCACCTAAAAAGAAAATTCTTGTTTTTGAATCCATTTCAATACCAGTCGTTTAATTTGGACGATACTACCAATATTAAGTAGTCAGAAAAGTATTCAGGATCTCATATAAAATCTTCCGCGCAGATGATGCTGTCACTCAACATCGTTTTGCGTACCGATATTAGTTTCGCGGTGATATCTAATTAAGATATCGTGGCGTATAATATACATACATAGTTCCTTTTCGTGATGTCAGAAGCGAAGCTCTTAAATCGCAGGAGATGAAGTGTCCCTGCGGTCCTTCCAAGTTTGAAGTGCGGTAAATACCTGGTCTACGGTAGATTAATTAGGTCTAAAGCAACAAATGATAATGTCCAATCAGCTCGTTGATGGTAGTGTTTACTCCAGCACGCTCTGGACATCAGTGACTAGGTCGCTAAGGTTGCTCTTATCGGAGAGTACCCTGGGTTTGACACCTTCCGTGAGTCGCTTAACTTTCTGGTACAATTTTCGAGTGTTTGGAGCCGCTTGTCCACTGGGGTAAGCGACAGTACTTAGCGACGAAGTCTCTCTCGCATCACAAATGCAACGCAAAAATTGCACGCCTTTACATTACAATTGCAATGCCCGACGATTTTCTTGCTTTGCCTAGTTCATTGTGGCGGGCAGAGAATATCAACCAACCGCGCAAACGCACCTGCCACATTAAGGGTTCGGCCATTCCATGTGCATACCCTGAAATCATACTCTCCTAAACATTTGCCGTAGTTGTCATTCCAAGAAGTGGGTCTCATCCGAAGTCTCAATCTCCCTTTGATTGGAAGTGTTGGGGTAAAAATAAAATTCAGTTTCACTTACTTAATTCACAATCACAATTAAAACAGTTTTTCTCAAGGTGCAAAAGTCTAAATTAAACTAATTGCCATTTCATCTTAATTCACCTTATAATTCATCATTTTCCTTTTAATTTCATAGCGCGAAATGTACAATTTCCTTTCAAGCATTTTCACTTCATTTCACTGCTACAAAATTTTCGCCACTTCCCTCTGTATTTTAAAAACTTTTTCTTTCTCACTAGCCCCATTTATACATTATATTTATTTCCATTTTAATTGTAATTCCGGTGGTGGGAGAGTAAAACCAGAGCAGCCCGTCGGCCATGTTCCGACTGACATTGTGCAATTAGCGGAAAAATAGGGCCAAATGGATGATTTATCTTAAGGATACCGGGGAAAACAGTATGCTTTTATGTAAGTGAATACGTCTGTGTGACAGCGGGCGACATAATGCGGGCGTTGAGTTCAAAGAAGTGGAAAGCTGCAAAAAAGAATAAAAACGAAATAAGTAGCAAAGTGGAAGAATTGTCACAGCTGCCACTGTGTATTAGCGTGGAAGGAAGTCTGTGGGTGGGGTAGGAAATTTTGAACTGAAAGGGAATTTTTTCGAAATGAATAAAGTAGATTTTTAAAACATAAAATATCTTAACTCCTAAAGGATTATTTTCCCGGGTAGCTTCTGTGAGGAAATAGTTTTCACATGCCCCCTCCAAAAAGCTTTCTGCCATTTCGATAGAATTAAAGCCGATATGTTTCAAGTTTAAATACTAGTTAAACTAAACTTGGGCAGCTAAGAGAACAAATATTTATATAATTCCAATTTGTTATCCCTCCATACAGCCGGAATTATGCTGAGTCGTATGGCATGGGCTCCTATCAGAAAGTGCCTATTTAAGGTACACCTAAGGATCGAGAGTTGCATTTTAGCCAGCCTAAGAAGATCCTGGAAATGCTGACGATTTATCATTGGTCGCAATGAGCTTCCACCTTCTTAAGCCAGTATTTTCGCTCAGTAATATCTGAACCCAGATAAAAGCAGACTGTAGTTTGCCATGGGTTCGTCTATTCGTCGCCTTCCAAGAGAAACGACCTCGAAAATGCCTTCTGCCGACACTTTCATCAAACTTGGGTTCGTTCGCGGAAAACTTCACTTGCACTTCCGCTAAAGCTTTTTCTAAAAATAAGATATTAATATTTCACTCCATCTAAAAGCGTAGGGTATATTAATATGACTTCAAAAAATATTTCACAATTTTCCCTACTGACTCAGTCAGAGTATTTACTAGCTAATTTCATTAGAAACCGCCACATTCATTATAATAATTATCACCCAGTTGACCGCAATGTCAACTGAGGCTACGAAAAGCTGCTAACAAATTGAAACTAATCCTAATGGCAACAACAAAAATAGCAATACTAAAGAATATACATACAAAGATATGCAGGAATAATGTGAAAGAACAAAGAAAAGTGAATTTCCGCTCATTAAGGCAAGCGGACTGGTGAGGAACACGTTTAGTGAAAGCCGCGGACGCGCATAGCCGCGGGTTTATATTCAAAGCGCACTGAACCTACTACGTTCCATTTTTTGGTACATATGTATGTATGTATTCAAGTAAGCTTTGCACTCATCTACCCATTGTCTTTTTTAGCCTTCCATGCAATCGCTGGCTGTAGGCTGCCTCTCGCTGGTGTCATTATGTGTGGGTGCTTCCCATTCGCCTTAAAATGCTCACTCCTTCACTCCTTTACTCGCTATCTAACTTGTTGCTTGTGGCATCAAATTAGTAGATGTATTTTAATTGCGATAAATAAAAGTAAATCAAATTATCATTACATTGCCAGGCAGCAGCAGTGCTCCAGTGTGGCTATGAAGTTATGGAGCAGCTCCTCCTCATTAGTTCTAGTACTTAGTTGGCTGATTGCATGACTTGTGGGTGGGTGGCAGTACCTAAGCTAGTTGTGGGTGTTTCTGTCGATAATCCAGTTAGCTATGAACCTTACAGTTCATACCGTACAATTTACGCTTTATTTTTTTTTGTTCTTTATTTCTCCTTGCTGACATGGTCTTTGTCGCTGTGCAATGCTGCTGTCGCTTTTCTTGGATGCATTTTGTTGCAAGATGCATGAGCACCAAAGTGTTGCAAGTTATCGTTCCTCTACCTCCCGATTGTTCTTGTAGGCGAATATTTCTATTAACGTACATACATACACATATGTATTCTTCCTTATAGAACTCTTTCCTTCTTAGTATTAATTTTTTAATTGCTCCAGTTTCAATACTTCTTCATTGACGTTGGTGTCAATCTTTCAGCTGCTTCTTTGCACTTTAGTTTTTATTTCTTTTAATGCTCAGCTTGTATGTCAGCACAGTGTCAAGACTTTAAATGGGTTAATTAGCTGCAGTGATTGTGCTGTAGGCGGTCCATAACCATGTATATGCTATATATCAGTGAGGACTGCGACCGGAAACGTTGTCGAGCGGAAGCGTCGCGGATGTTGAAAGGTTTATTGCCACGCGTTGCGATTTTAATCTTTACGGTGCGAAATGGCTCGCCATGCATAGTATTAAATTTCTTACCCTCAAACGGGTTAAGTAAAGTGCTTTTGTTAAGCAGACATTTTTTAAATATATATTTGCGATTGGCTTCTACACGTTATGTATCTTAAAAGGGATTAAAAGTTTAAGTGAAAATTATAAAAACATTTGAGGGAATAGAAATACTTAACAAATTTTTAAAATTANGCCATGCATAGTATTAAATTTCTTACCCTCAAACGGGTTAAGTAAAGTGCGTTTATTAAGCAGACATTTTTTAAACATATATTTGCGATTGGCTTCTACACGTTATGTATCTTAAAAGGGACTAAAAGTTTAAGTGAAAATTATAAAAACATTTGAGGGAATAGAAATACTTAACAAATTTTTAAAATTCATTTTCCACTGATTTTTAGAGATGACCTCTTCTCTTTATATATTTTATTAGTAGTCAACTTGTAATTTTTTCAATCAGATAGAAATTTCCCTAGATAACTCTAAGTTGAAAACAACTGGGCTAAAGTATCGTTTAGTGGACTGTGCAGCCAGGTTAGGACGCTTATTCTATTGTTAGAAAAGTGAGTAGAGGTAATCGAAATATAGGTCAATGGCTTAATGGAAAAATTAATGGAAATGAGATGGTTCCCTAAATACCTATGTGGACGGTGTGTTTTTAAAACCACATTTATAGGTACACTTCATGAGATTTTGTATGTTGTTAAGGATATCTGCACTTAATTTTTATAATGGCTGTCAATTGCATGCTTATGTGAATTATAGTATAATGAACTCTTTTCCTTTACAAAGGGGATATGGGATTCCCAAACGCAAAGTTCGCTCAGTGGCATTCCTTTTGAGTTTTCTGAAAGAAGCTGGTTTAATTGAAAAGAAAATTTGTTGAGACTNCCTCTTCTCTTTATATATTTTATTAGTAGTCAACTTGTAATTTTTTCAATCAGATAGAAATTTCCCTAGATAACTCTAAGTTGAAAACAACTGGGCTAAAGTATCGTTTAGTGGACTGTAGAGCCAGGTTAGGACGCTTATTCTATTGTTAGAAAAGTGAGTAGAGGTTATCGAAATATAGGCCAATGGCTTAATGGAAAAATTAATGGAAATAAGATGGTTCCCTAAATACCTATGTGGACGGTGTGTTTTTAAAACCACATTTATAGGTACACTTCATGAGCTTTTGTATGTTGTTAAGGATATCTGCACTTAATTTTTATAATGGCTGTCAATTGCATGCTTATGTGAATTATAGTATAATGAACTGTTTTCCTTTACAAAGGGGATATGGGATTCCCAAACGCAAAGTTCGCTCAGTGGCATTCCTTTTGAGTTTTCTGAAAGAAGCTGGTTTAATTGAAAAGAAAATTTGTTGAGACTGGATGAAAAATAAGTTAAACTAAATCGGACCATAAATACGGGGTTTTTCATATGTCTCGACTACTGCCCCACTTAGCGGATTATTTCACTGTCATCGGGTTATGAGCTAAGTTTTAAGTTGCTTCATCATAGTACATTAGAGTGGTCCAAAAAAAATTTTACCGAGATAGGGTTTGGGTACCTTCCAAAATTTTTCCTCTTGTCGAAAGAGGTGCTGGTATCAAACTTTACGTTTCTAAGAATACAATTAGAGGATGCTCATANGGATGAAAAATAAGTTAAACTAAATCGGACCATAAATACGGGGTTTTTCAAATGTCTCGAATACTGCCCTGCTCTTGTCGAAAGAGGTGCTGGTATCAAACTTTACGTTTCTAAGAATACAATTAGAGGATGCTCATGATGCTCATGATTTTACTCTAGAACACTCATGGGCACTGCTTTGCCCGCG
>NW_016172440.1:8317-13091 GCF_001687245.7 Rhagoletis zephyria | reverse complement strand
CAGGAATAAGGGCGTTTTCCTCGCCCTTTAAAATTTTATCCACACCCCTCCANAATTTAAATATGGAACGTTTGAAACGTTCATATTATCAGGAATAAGGGCGTTTTCCTCGCCCTTTAAAATTTTATCCACACCCCTCCACCAAGCCTACCTTAGCTGAGAAAACGGCTTTGAATTTTTCCAACACCAATTTGGCAAGAGGTCCCTGCGCTTCTATAAGCCGCATGGGCAAAAAAAGGCAATATCTTAAAAAAAGCAAAAAAAAAGGCAAATATCTTAAAAAAGGCAAAAAAAGGCAACATCAAATGTGTATATATGGAATCAGGGAAAGCTAAATCGTGGACATTCTTAATCGAATATACTCTATCTCTTTAGCAGAAAAAAAGGCAATTTCCCTAAAATCCGTTCCCTGATAATAGTTATAAGTGCTTTGTGAATTTTCTGATAATTATTTATTTTATTAATAAAACAAAATTTACTTAATTTAGTTAATATTAGGTTTTCTATTAATTTACATAACTTACGTTGGTAGTTAGCTACAGGTTGAAGAAGCATATGCAAATTATGGACATGAGACTACAAAACCCATTGCAGCATTGCAATGTACAAATAAACGTTTTCGCTGCTACATTTTGCCGATCGCCGCAAACGCAAAAGCAAAAGCAGAAACCACCGAGCGCGCATGAAATACCGCATACACACAAAGCTCACACGTACGCTGTCGATTTGTTTNTTTTTTTTGTTTAATGTTTCTTTAAACTGTTACTTTCAAAAGTACCTGGTATTTATATTCTTATTTGTGATGTATGCGTTCACAATCACATGGTTTTTTAAATACAATTTAAAAAAAGAATTACCTTAATATTTGTCTGTATTAATAAAAATGTGATTTTTTAAATCAGTTTATCGTACATTTTAAATTGGTTTATTTCATGACATGTTTAAATGCTCTCAGTTATTGAATTTTTACTCATATTCATAAAGTTTATGACTCAATTTGAATCCCGGGATCACAATTTTCCTGATATTTTGGCATCCCTAATTCCCACAACACGGCAGGGTCGAAAAATCAAACTTCCCGTCCGATTTAGGACGTAAAGTCTGGGGCAGCACTGTGGCGACCACGCTGAAAACAGTTCGATGGCAACCTTAATTCGGCGACGAACAACAGGAGAAAGAAGACTGAACCCTTGACGAACATGACATTCCATTTTTGATAATCATACAGTATGTCATCGCACACCGTCTTCAAACGAGTCAACTCAAAATTTGGCATTTTTGAGATTAGGCGCTAAAAATGTACGCAGAGCTTTTATTTACCTTTCAGCAA
This sequence comes from Rhagoletis zephyria, assembly GCF_001687245.7. Classification (NCBI taxonomy): domain Eukaryota; kingdom Metazoa; phylum Arthropoda; class Insecta; order Diptera; family Tephritidae; genus Rhagoletis; species Rhagoletis zephyria. Next base: position 11,761 of record NW_016172440.1, on the reverse strand, counting down.
AAGCTGGAGCAAATTTTTGTTATAATTTGTTAAAAAAACCTTTGCCCATATGATTAGCATGTGCTACGAAATAGTTTTTCGCATTTTCTGACAAACGTATTATTTTGAGTTCTGACTCTTCTGAAGTCATTTTTGATACATTAATTTGGAACTTTAATAAAATAAAACCTAAAATTCCCAAACCTTTAATTATTGAATCATGATCACAACCATGATAAAAACATAGCAAGGTATAACCGTTCTCTCAATTTGTCGGCCATGATTTTTTTTTGAAGTTTGCCAACATTTTAAAATCATATAAAAGTGAAAATAAAAAATTGAAATTGTTCGAAATTGTTGTTGCTTGATATAGAAAATGAAAATGTGTGTGTGAGTTTGTGAGTAAATTTAAAAATTAAATTGTTTGGAAACGTCAAGAATTTTAAAAGTGACTCTCAGCGGTTCTACCTTACTATATTTTTATCATGATCACAACCTAAAAATATAATTTGACGAATACTTAATTATAAAATTATCAAATTGGAGGAATAAGCTGGCGAGATGAGGACATAGTTCCCTGCCATTAAAATTCAATAAATTACCAAATTGGAGGAATAACCTGGCGACATGAGAACCAAGGTCCCTTTAAATTTTTTTATCTGAATAATACATTCTGACATAACTAATAATTAGAGGAATAACCTGGTTACTTGTGGACCATTAAATCACAATACAAATTTTAATTGAATATAATTGATAAAAAATAAAACGTATCATACATATATAAGCAGAAACTTTTGCACGTGGTTCTGGCCCTCAGCGGTATTACCATCGTGTATCAGTGGAGCGACGTTTGGACACATCAATGGAATATTACATACAAAGAGACATATATTAAAAGCAGAGGAATAACCTGGCGGTGGTGAAAACCGGCCAACCTACCCAAAACCCAAAAAAAAAAAAATTTGTTTGTTCTCTATGTATATTCCTAGATACTTGACACTTTTCACCACTTCAATATTTTCATCTTTGATTTTTAATTCATGGCTTATGGAGTCAGCTTTTGCCGCTCTGGAAAATACCATNTACATACCGATCACATAGCAGTGAAAATCACTTAGATTGGTGCCATATAAAGTATATCTTCCATACCTCTGATTGTTTAGATGCGATTTTTTATATAAGTATGTAACTCCTCTATCGATGTATCAAAATCAGTAATCTGTCAAACTAAAATTTGCAGATGTTCATGAAAGGTATGAAGCCTTCGGCATAGCCGAAGACAGCGCTGCTCACTTGTTTTTTTTATGGATGTTACCGCATAACTTTGGACCACGTCAACCGATTTTGATAATTCTTCTTTTGCATCGGAAAGGTAGTGTCTCAGAGGTGGTCCCATGTTAAGATCCGATCAGTGGATCATGAGATAAATATATATATATATTTTTTTTATATGATAGTTTTTTTGCTAAAAATTANGTTTTTTTTATGGATGTTACCGCATAACTTTGGACCACGTCAACCGATTTTGATAATTCTTCTTTTGCATCGGAAAGGTAGTGTCTCAGAGGTGGTCCCATGTTAAGATCCGATCAGTGGATCATGAGATAAATATATATATATATTTTTTTTATATGATAGTTTTTTTGCTAAAAATTACTTGTTCACATTCAGTTTGAGTTTATTTGAACACAGCCATTGATACAAAGAATTAAGATCTTGCATTTTAACAATCGCATTTGGTAGTTCCCTATCACTGATTGTTAACAAGGCATCATCCGCAAAGAGTTTTATTTTACAATGTTTGAGAGAACTTTTAATATCGTTTGTATATATATTAAAGAGTAGGGGTGCCAAAACTGAGCCCTGTATCTACAGCTGTCTTACTAGACATCTTTGAATTAACTAGTGTTTGTTGCCTACGATTACATAGAAAGCTTCTAAACCAGTCAAGGTCAGTGTTTTTTATGTCAATGTATTTTAGTTTATCCAACATTGGGACCCTATCAACTGTTTCAAATGCTCTTTTAAGATCAATAAACACTGCTACTACATTAAGGTGGCAGCTAAAATCTTCTTTCCATTGAGAAAGCACCAGATTCAGCGCAGTCTCACAGGAATATTTAGCTCTGAATCCAGATTGTTCTTTTATGAGTATTTTATTGGATTCCACATAGTACTGTAGCTGGTTTTTCACAACGGTTTCTAGCGCCTTCTACAGTAAAATTGCTTGATTTTAAATATTTTATTTTATTAAAATTATGGATTCTGATGCATTTGCAGTTATAGCAGCGGAGTAAGAGCGCGCTATGGCAATGGACTCACAAAGGTATGCGGAGCTTCCGGGCATTGTAACCATGGCGCATCTATGTCAGCTTCTGGTTGAATTGTTGAACTACTAGCCAGAATTCCTCCTATGCCTGCAGAACTGTTCCCCAATCCAGTTAATACAATAACAGCTTCTTCCAAGCCATTGAAAGCATGCATTTTGTTAGGTCCACCACTTATTGCGCTTGCTTCTGCCTTCGGCCGCGCTTAGGGATTATAACTCTTACTAAGTAGAATTCTCCTTTCTGTGTTGCCGGAGAAGAAGGGCTTCCGTATGTCAAAGGTATACAATATTTCTTGTGCATATCACAGTATTTTTGCACAGAACTCACATCGAAATTTGCAAAAAAGTGCGTAGTGCAAACCGAATTAATTAATAATTTGAAACATATTTTAAATAAAGGTTTAATCCTTTGATTACACGTGTATGTTAAAAGTTTTTGGATTCGGGTTATACGTTTGGACACAACAATTGAAAATCATTGTACGAATAACTAAACCGGACCCAAGTTTCTCGGTAAGGGGTAACAAAGATTCTTTTTTGCTCGTTTAAATATATAAAGCAGTGGATACAAATAATATGTATATGCGAAAGGCAAATTTATCTGTTTAAATAAACACCGCTAATATTTCCTGCAAACACAGCTCGATTTACTTCATTTATCTCGCCTCCGATACAGAATTGTTTTTGTACAAAATTACGCAAAAAAGCTTACTCGCTCGTTTTTAGGCATGCCATTGTTACGAATTTCGAAGGTTCGAAGATACGATTCGGATTGCAGCATACCATTCCTACGATTCGTAGCAAAATCCGAATACGAAAGTGTTGCAGAATAGGGGTGATAGTTTATACACTCTATATTGGTATGTATTTCCAAAATGCTGTCCAAAAAAAATTTAAATCTGTTGTTGTTGTTGTAGCGGCTACAACAACCCCGCCCAGATCGGCTGATATCTCAGTCATTGTTGTTGTTGTTGTTGTTGTAGCGGCTGCAACAACCCCGCCCAGATCGGTTGGTATCTCAGTCGTTGTCGTCAAGTTCCACTAACGGCAACCCTAGGAAGCGTGCAGCTTCTGTGGGATTTGTCCACAGGGACAAGGCCGTTAGGGTTGTCGGGTTTTCCGGGCATGCGAAG
>NW_016172440.1:0-5509 GCF_001687245.7 Rhagoletis zephyria | reverse complement strand
GGGTTAGATCGCCGAAACAACAGCCCTTGGTCGGGTGAAACCCGAGTCATTCCGGTACGTAGAACCGGCTGTCGTGGGAATGTCGTCGAGTTCCACTAACGGCAGCCCCAAGAAGCGTGCAGCCTCTATGGGGTCGGTCCATAGGGACGACGCCGTTAGGGTTGTGGGGTTTTCCGGGCATGCGAAGAGATGTTTCGAGTCGTGAGGGGTCTCTCCGCATGCCGGACATTCGTTCGGCACATCCGCATTTAACCTACTCAGGTAGGAATTTAGCCTGCTGCAGTAGCCAGAGCGAAGTTGGGCTATTGTTTTTCTGGTCTCCCGAGGCAGATGGAGCTCCGTCGCGTCAATGTCCGGTGTTTGTGTGCCTATAACGGCATTCACAGGTCTTGAGTCTACATAACTCGAGACTACGTCCCTGTGGATGCCGTTCAGGGCCTGTCTGCGAGCTGACGGGTCCAGAGGCTGCTTAATGAACCTCTCGACTTCGTCCGTCAGTTCATATAGATGCCTCCTGACGTGCCTCCGCGAGGGCTCCTCTGCAAGCTGTCTACGTAGTTGGTGTTATTTATTATCACTTCTCCAATATTTTCTTTGAGATCCGTGTTATTGACTACCTCCTTTTAAGTATTTCCACATGAGTCGGCTGTCACCCTTATTTATTTCCACCTTATGCTTTAAGTATTTACACGCCTATTCTGCAACTCTTTCGTATTCGGATTTTGCTACGAATCGTGGAAATAGTATGCTGCAATCCGAATCGTATTTTCGAACTTTTGAAATTCGTAACAATGGCATGCCTAAAAACGAACGAGTAAGCTTTTTTGAGTAATTTTGTACGAAAACAATTCTGTGTCGGAGGCGAAATAAAAGATGTAAATCGATGTGTGTTTGCAAGAAATATTGGTGGTGTTCATTTAAACAGATAAATTTGCCTTTCGCATACACGTATATTTTTATCCACTGCTTTATATAAACCAAAAGGAATATTTGTTGCCCCTTATCGAGAAACTTGGGTCCGGTTTAGTTAATGTACAACGATTTTCGGTTGTTGTGGCCAAACGCATAACCCGAATCCAAAAACTTTAACATACACGTGTAATGAAAGGATTCACATTTTATTTAAGATAAATGTTTCAAATTTCCTACCAGTAGCTTATTAATAAACTCGGTTTGCACTATGCACTTTTGGCAAATTTCGACGTGGGTTCTGCGCATAAATACTGTGGACGGCATAGCCGGAGTGATATGCACAAGAAATGTTGTATACCTTTCCCCGCAACACAGAAAGGAGAATTCTACTTTTTACTTAGTAAGGGTTATAATCTCTAAGCGCGGCCGAAGGCAGAAGCAAGCGCAAGAGGGGTGGACCTAACAAAGTGCATGTTTTCAATGGCTTGGAAGAAGCTGTTATTGCATTAACCGGATTGAGAACCAGAGCTTCAGGCATAGGAGTTCTGGCTTGTGGTTCAACAATTCAACCAGAAGCTGACATATACCTTGTTTATATGGCATCAAACGCGGTATCGAATTAACTCGTGTCATCGTAGCTCGCTTGAAATGCAAGTGTTTATATGCAACACAAGAAATGAGTCGATCGAACACACTTTCAAAGAGAGTTTATCCCGATGCAACCCTGTTAATACATGTGTCAAATCTTGAAAATAATGAACATTGAAAAATAATAATTAAAGACTCAAACAGCCTTGTAAAAATTATCTTAGCTACTAATTTTAGAACAAAGCTTAGCATAAATGTAATTTCAAGAACTATTTAAATGGTTTACTTCATACAGAGTTGCATGAAACAACCGTGTGGACAAGTTCCGTGTTTATATGCATTCTTAACACGATTAAAAAACTCTTAACTCGCATTCAAAATGTGATTTATGGTGGCACGGTTAAAAGTTTCAATTCGATTAGAGAATGTGTTTATATGTGTGTGTCCATATAACATGGTTCGACTTAGAACGAATTGAAGCATCATATAAACGTGGTAATAGATGCGCCCATGGTTACTATGCCCGACAGCTCCGCATACCTTTGTGAATCCATTGCCATAGCGCCCGCTTACTCTGCTGCTATAATTGCAAATACATCAGAATCCATAATTTTCCTCAAAATATGTAAAACTAACCAATTTTACAATAAACAAGCACATGAGTGTTTTTTTAATTCCTTTCCACTTTGCTTTCCTTCATTCAGCTATCTTCGAGAAACAACTGATAGCTTGCAATAGGTGTGTACTCGTATTGAGAGGACAAAATTCTCCAGCAGCAAAAGTTCTGAGAATTTAGCAGCATTCGCTCTCAAAGAGACGAAATATCAACAGAAGTACGAGAACGCAAAATTTGCAAAAACTTGCAACCTTCGAAACAGCTGATCACTTGCACAGTTGCCACTGGTGATTAATTTGGCAATTTATTTTCTCCTTGGAGCATTTTCCCCCGATTTGGCATTTTATACAATTGAATAGTTTTGGATAAGAAAAACCTTTTTAAAATACGAATTAATTATATCGGAATGCATAAGTTATTTTTCTCATAATTATTTCTGATATCACATGGTGACGCATTAAAAACAAGAGTATCTCCTCCAAACACCCATCTTTGATCCAAAATAATGTAATAGAGTAGGTTTAAAATTATAAAATTTTCATTTCAACAATCAACCTACCAAAACCGAAAACTTCAGCAAAAAAACATTTCAGCATGCTGCATTTAAATCTATTTTGGTATATTTAAAGGAAAATTATGGTACAAACGAAAAATGTCATACGGCAACCATAGTCAGCACGCACTAAATTAAACAAACTGGAGATTAATAGCAAATTAACGAAAAATAGACTCAACAAACGTTGTGCTTATTAAATTTACGCACTTTTTAGTTATATACTAGCATTAATAATAAAATTTGCAATAAATAACTCAAAAAGGCCATATTTTCTATTGTTTATTTACAAAAATGTGTTTGTGATCAGCGNAATTTTCATTTCAACAATCAACCTACCAAAACCGATAACTTCAGCAAAAAAACATTTCAGAATGCTTCATTTAAATCTATTTTGGTATATTTAAAGGAAATTTATGGTACAAACGAAAAATGTCATACGGCAACCATAGTCACCACGCACTAAAGTAAACAAACTGGAGATTAATAGCAAATTAACGAAAAATAGACTCAACAAACGTTGTGCTTATTAAATTTACGCACTTTTTAGTTATATACTAGCATTAATAATAAAATTTGCAATAAATAACTCAAAAAGGCCATATTTTCTTTTGTTTATTTACAAAAATGTGTTTGTGATCAGCTGATTTTCTTGCATGCAAGTTTTAGCTGGGAAAAATTTTTCCAGCAGAAATTTGCAGCTCTCTTTCACATTTCGCTCTCTCAATTTCCCCTACTTTGCAAGTTTTTTGGGTACGAGAACGCGAAACCAGTAAAAGTTTTCTAAAACTTTAGATAGTTGGGCGTACGAGTACACTCCTAGTGCCGCTGATAGTTACGATCGGATTACATACCAATTTTCAAATTTTTGGAACGGAGCTACGAATTCGTAGCTACGAACGTTCGGATCACAGCATAGGGGTGTAGATGTCTGCTAAGACAACCCCCATTTATGTAACAAATTCCGCATCACCCCGAGCTGTCATTTGTTTATTTGTTGTAGTTGTTTCCAAAAAACAATATACCGTTATGTTCACCTCAATGATCGATCCTATTTCTTTTTTTTTAATTCGAGAATTGTAGGTATTGTGCATTAGTTCCCCCGTGTTTTCGCAAAGAACTCTTAAATAAATTAAAAATGTTAATTTATTATTATTGGCGTTAAGACGCGTCGATTGATATCAATCTTGAATTTTTCCGTCCATTTTTGCCTGGTCCCGGTAAAGTAAACTATAACCTCAAATTCGTCCATACCCACTGGGAAAATAGGTAAGCACCTTACGAGGTAAGCCACGTTTTCTTTTAGTTATTAGTACCACAATTGTCATCATGACCAATGTCATCTACTAGTAAAGCACAAAATGAAAACCTCCGACGGCACATTACGTTGTCAGTCAAAAAATAACGTGCCGCTGAAGTTATTTCCAAGCGCCGAACTACTCCGAGCGAGTGCACTGCATTCTACTTAACTTACTTTGTAAAGTGGCACAGAAGTATGTCTGATACCAAATGTACATTTTAAACTCCTACTTACATAAGGCGGCCACGCCTTTTTTTACCTTCCTTTTATTAGCTCGGGATGTAACTATGTAATATTGATGCGCTTAAAAGATGCAGCGATTTCTATTCTGAAGTTACATACCTGATGACAGTACGGATGGCAATTATAATAGGAAGGTTTTAGTTTTTTAAACTATAATTTTATTTAAAGTAAGGGAGATTCGTCAGTGAAGTGGTAAGGACCGCCTGGTGAAGTGTAAGTTTCTGCACTTCACCCGGCGGTCCTTATCATTTCACTGACGCCCCTTGCTTCCCTTACTTTAACAAAGACGTGGCCGCCTTATGTAAGTAGGAATTTAGAATGTACATTTGGTATCAGACATACTTCTGTGCCACTTTAGAAAGTAAGTTACGTACAATGCAGTGAAGTCGCTCGGAGTAGATCGGAGCTTGGAAATACATAAATTCGGCGGCACGTTATTTTGCAACTGACGACGTAATGCGTCGTCGGTGTTCATTTTGTGCTTTACTAATAGATGGCATTGGTCATGACGACAATTTCGGTACTAAAAACTGAAACAAAACAAGGCTTACCTTATAAGGCGCTTAGCTATTTTCCCAGTGGGTAAGTTCTCATGAACCGAGAATATACATATGTATATGTACTTACTTTAATTATGGTACCCCTAACAATTGAGACACTAATATAGAATTAAATAAAGTGTTATACCCCTATCTACAAAGTCAGTTAGACTTTTGATGTATGTAATTAAAACTCTATGCACGAGTATTTTGTTTGTGAAGCTCCTCGCAATACTTATCAACCTACCATAAATTGTGGTTTTTCAAACATGTATGTCATTTGGCATGCATTGGGCTCAACCTCTATATTGATATTATAAATGCCGAGCAGAAAAAGAACAGCAAAAACTGTAACAACCACCACGAAAAAATGTTTGAACATATCTCACAATGTTTACTGGACCATGAGCAGGATTAAGGTAGGTATTTTGGAAAAACATCGATGCATCGAAAATATCGATGTTTTGTTTCGATGCATCGATGTTTTTTGAAAACTGACATACCTAATACATTGAGGGCACAGTATAGGAGCGTTCCTTATCTCCCAGAAATAGTCAGAAAAAGTCCGAAGTAGTCAGATTTAGTCCAAAAAGCGTTCCTTAACTCGGAAATGACAGCAAAAATGAGAGAGCAACAGTCAGTGAGAGTGACTCTCATCAGTCCGAAGTAGTCAGATTTAAGGTTCATTCCTTATCTTTTTGGACTAAAATCTGAAAAGTGTCAAAATGCCAGAGCGTAAGCAAAATGCGCTCACTAAA
>NW_016172439.1:0-13091 GCF_001687245.7 Rhagoletis zephyria | reverse complement strand
TTTTTTTTTTTTATATTTGCAATATTTTTCGTTAAAATTTTTTTTTTGTTATTTTTTAATAGAAATATAGTTCATTCAGCATCCATTGGCATACAAATTTATGATTCAAATTTTTACAAAATTTAGGAAAGTTCGACAAATTTTCACCAAAATTTTCAACTTTTAAACGAAATTTTTTTGAGTATGCAGTTTTGTAGCGCACTCAATTTCAGTCTAATAAATTGCAAGTTTTAAGTGGCTTTAAATTACCGTTGATTTTTGAGAATTTTTTTTTTTGCTAATGATGTTGCTCATTGGCTCAATACAACGGATGCGTGATAGTTTGTTTTTGGTATGGGAAAATACCGAAGTGCCTCAGTAAAAAAATTCTCAAAAATGAACGGTAGACTGCATACTCAAAAAATTCTAAAAAAATTTTGTTTAAAAGTTGAAAATTTTGGCGAAAATTTGTCGAATTTTCTTAAACTTTGTAAAAACATTGAATCATTAATTTATATGCCATTTGATGCAGAATCAACTATATTTCTACTAAAAATTAACGAAAAAAATTTCCTACGAAAAACATTGCAAATATTAAAAAAAAAACACTGTACAGAACATATTCTGGTGAGTATGCAAAAATAAAAACAGCATTACAGCACACATTGCTATGTACAGTGACGATCAAAAGTATTGGCACAGAGAATTTTTCGCCATATTTTCGCTAATCTTTTATAAAAATATAGTTCATACATGTTACAACAAGAAACATAAAAACAAAAAAAAAGAAATCCAAAAACCAACGCGATTTTTTGCAACTTAAAATGTGCATTTTGTTACACTGAAATTGAATGGGCTATAGAATTGCACACCTTGAATTTTTTTTTTTATCTAAATTAGGAAACTGCAAAATTTATTGTTTTTCCTGAGTTTTGCACAAAGTTTGGAGATTTTATTTTTATGTGGTTTGTTGTAGCGAAAATTCTCTGTGCCAATATTGTTGTTCATCACTGTATGCATATGTCAGCGTCGCACTTGCGGTTGTTTTTATGATAGCGCCAATTTTTCAACAAAAAACGAAAATTGAAAACAAGTAAAGAAAAACAACATCGATTTGTATGCTTTCCTTACATCCGGCATTCGATCTTTCTAGTTTGTACTCCTACAATATGTGTGTATGTATGTGTGTATGTAGGTACCGTTTCCTGTCCCATTTACTTTCTTTCTGATTCTACTTCCATCGCCATTCGTCATGAATTATTTACCTGCTGACAAATGTTTCATTGGTTAGCGATGCAAAAGGAAGGCAAATAAAAAGAAACAGAAATAAAAAAATGCATTGCTTCTGTTGCAGTGCGCTCTTCTGCTTCTGTATTTTTATTATTTTGTCTATCCCAGTGCTGGCCGTTGGCTTATGGCTAACACAAGCAGCCCAATACTGATTGCTGCGCCTTCATCGAACGTCGCTATGTTGCGTTTATCGGTGGTTGTTCCTCGTTATGTTGTCACTCGTTATCTTTGCTGTAAATTAAGTTTGAGTATGCCTGAAGAGTCAGAGTATACGTATCTATACATGTAAGTGTGTTTCAGAAAAAAATTAAAATTTTTAGATTCCTCATACACTGACGATAATTTCAGTATGCAACACTCGGCTCGCAATTTATAAACATTTTGCGGGCAACGTGTTTGCTAAGCATTTTTTTGTTATTGTTCTTACTTGTATAATGGTATGACTAAACCCAACATATTACCTCCTTTATGATTTCTATTAAAATCTGTGGAGAGAATTTCGGAAACGCACATCAGACTCGCTAGTAATCGAACGCTATTATCCCAAGCCATTAAATACCAAAATTTTATTTTCATTTCTATATCATTGAAAACCGGTTATTTTCTGATACTAAAATTACGGTTTAACTTGATTGGAGAAACGGCTAAATTATGAATTTTCGTTATAAATATGATAACAGTTACGGCCTATGTTATCAATTCTACTTACATAAGATGATATAAAGTGTCCAAAAACTTTCCTCTGCCCATAAGTGCCACGACCTGAGCATAGGTGGGCGTCTCCTTGATTCCTTGATCTATTTGCCTGCCAGTGAGACAGGCTTAGACAGGCTAAATCACAACTAAGGAATCTTATTCCTTAAAAAAGTAGTGCATAGGTTTCTCTAGGGTAAGAACATGTTTGAAAACATTCGAGGCTAAGTGAAAGCTTCTTGATGCCTTTGAAATAGTTAAAATAGTAAACGTTATCGCCACAGTTTTCTAAGACTTCTGTTTAAAACTTCTGCTAGCAAATGACATGACAACTCCAGTCTAGAAAAGTAATATTTTTTTGTGTCTACCCTTATTCCTGCAACTCCTATTTCTTCTTTGGTAAATAATCGTTTTTTTCTTTCGACTCGAATTTCATTAAGCGTTTTCGTGTGTGCAATGAACAAACACCAGCGTAGATATGTATATAAAAAGATGCCACCACTTATAGACTTACGAATTCATGGGAAGTTCTTAAAAAAATAAAATGGAAATAAAGTTGCTAACAGGACCTGCAGCGACAGCGCCTGAGTAAATATTACGACAGCTGAGACAGCTAGAAATGTTGATGTCAGCATGCACAATCACCCACACATGCACGCAAATACTACAAACATTCTTCATTCATACTTACAGAAGTACTACATAAGTATGCGTATAGTCAGTCAGTCAGTCATTCCCGAAGCTTCGCAATTTTGGTGTAGGTGTGCTCACTGCATTCACCAGACATAAGAATTTCCGCAATTAACTGTGACAATCATTCGAAAATACTAGTTGATTGGCTTACTAGCTGTCTAACTGACTGAGAATAAATTGATTTGACTTCGAGTAATTTTATACTATAAGTATGTATGTATGCATGTACATATGTATGTACAGTAGATGCCTGAAGTACAAATACTTATACACTTTGGATGATGTTAAAATGATTGGCTGCAATTATCGCTAGCTGGTAAATATGTAGATTTAAATTTATATAAAGCAAGTATTCTTTGTAATTTTCTAGAATATTATCAAGCAAATTTTACCAGTTTTAGGTAATTGAATAAGATATAAAAATAAGTGGTTTAATTTTAAACTGTTGGAAGCTGAGACTTATTACACTTGCAGTTGCCTGCCAACAATTAGTTAGCATAGAAAATTCGAATGAGGTAATTTGTATTAATGGGAAAGGCAAAATGTGCTCATATCAACTATTTTAGAAGTAAATTTTCTTAACTCATTCACCCGAGGCGGCATTTTTCTTGACTCCAAAGAAAAGAAAGAAAGGCCTGGCGGCATACGATACCTGCAAAAGAATAAGCTCCAGATACCTTTGCCAAATGCAAATCGAACAAGGGCATTCAGCGTTTTTGGTTGAACTTAAGAAAGAACGACGGATTGATGACTTTTATATTTTGGCACTCATAGAGTGGTGACGTCTAGAAGTTTTTATTGAGAATGAATTCAGCAAATGCACCAATCGTGGAATTTAGAATTTACAGAGCACGTCTGGCTACGGTCTTCAACCCACCACAGCCTCTCGAAAAACGAAAGCCTTTCTTTCATAAGAAGATTGCCAACTCTGGCAACTATCTTGACAGCTCTTTTTTGTCTTTCGGAAGACACTTTAAATAAAAGTAAAAAAGTGTATATTTTTCTTTTTAAACAATCCAAACTGCAAATTAGTACAGAGTATTAAAAAAATTGTTTCTTTAAAAAAAAACAATATCTAAAATAAAAAGAAAACTTAATTGAGAAAAAAAATATAATAATTGAAAAAAGAAGTAAAATATATAACTTAAAAAAAAGTCAATAATTTCTATGGAAAACTGCAAGAGCCGCCGAGTCAATCATAAAGTTACTTTTTTGAACGATGAGAAAGAACTTTACTTATCAATCGCCTACTTAGTTCAAACTAGCACTTGTTGACAAGACAGGTCAGTCTCGAGGTCGTCTAATTTTTGAATAATATAACTGTCAACGATGACGTAGGTGCCGAAAAGCGTATGTTTTTTTTTCTTTTTGTCTGATGACAGCTGATACTTTGTTTTGTCCTCGTTCACCACCAAACCCATTCGCTTTGCTCTTCTATCTAATTCCGAGACGGCAGAATAGACGTAGCCCTCGGTTTTTCGGATAACCTGGATGTCATCGGCATACGCCAGCATTTGTTTGCTCTTGTAAAAAAAACTACAAAACATTTATTTAGGGATAGTTCAAATTTCGCCTCCTCTGTCACTCAGTATCAGTACTTAATATTTTGTGAGGTTCCTGGTTTGCCGACTAAGTACATTCCTTTGAAATTAAAAATTCTTTTCAAACACTCAAAAATAATTTCCTTACCGCTGTGAACCATTTGTAAAGCCAATTAAGTATTTAAAGATAATCATAGGTCTCTCCGCCCACTGCTGAATTTTAAATTAGTTTTCCCCTTCCACTAAAATTTCAGTCATGTAATACGAAATAAGCTTTTCACAGCTAATAACATAATTAGTTTGCAATTACTAAAAAAAGCACTTTATTTAGCTAAGCTTGTCGGAATAAAAAAATACGTTGGTTTTTAAAACACAAAAGTGTCCGTGATTAATTTAATGCAAACTTTTCAAAGACATATTTTTAATTTGGTTAGGTAATTTTCCATTTCTGTTTTGCCAGTCCATATCTGTGCTTCTACATATTTATATGGGGCGTTCCATACTAAGGTGGACGGGGTTCACACTTCATGTGTTTGATTTGTTTAAAATTTTTAGGGTTAATGCATAAACATAAATAACAAATAAATATGAAATTTGAGCTTGCTTAATAAATTTTTAAAAACTTTATAGCACAAAATCAAAAACACATTGATTTAATAGTTTTCCAAATATCTCGAGAACGTAGCGGGGAAAAAATTAATGAAAAAAATCACACATATATCCATCGAAATTCTCTATGAAAATAAATATTTTTTAAATTTTTTTCTCGAAAAAGTTTTCACATAAAAATTTTTTTTATAAAAAATTAGTTTTTGAAAATATGCCATCTAAAAAAAAAATTGAAAGTATATTATAACGGGGTGCACTCTACAATAATTTGAGTTATGAGCTTTTTCTTACACCGAAGTTGAGTAAAATGAGTACATTAAAAACTTAAAAATTTTTTAAATTTTGTTATGCTGACGGCTTTTTGCACTTTTTTCTTATGGAAGATAATGCGGGAAACCATTTTTAAAAACATTAAAAAAAAAAAAATTAACGCTAGTTTTGCAATCGCTTAAAACTTGCGCTCTATTATAATTTAATTGGCTACAAAACTGCATACTCAAAAAAATTCTGTAAATTTAAAAAATTTGTAACTTTGTAATGCACTCATTTTGCTCAACTCAAAAAAATTTTAAAAATATTTCTTTTCATAGAGAATTTTGATGTGTGTATTTGTGATCTTTTTCAAATTTTTTACTCGCCCCATTCTCGAGATATTTGGAAAGCTTTGTCCATCAACTCTAAAAATTTGAAACAAATCAAACACATGAAGTGTGAACCCCGTCCAATTTGGTATGGAATGCCCCATATACTTACATACATATATATACTGAAACATATTAACCGAAGTTTGGTTGCAAGTTTAACAAACAAAATCAAATCGTGACATATTGTCATCTGAAATGCAAAAGGCCGCAACTAAAAAAAGTCCAAAATTCGCGTTTTGATTATTTATAATGCATTTCATCTATCTAAAAAGTCTCCAAATCGTTGCATCTTAAAACAATTTTTTTAGTTACGACTTTTTGCATTTCAGTTGACGATATGTAGCAATAAACTTTTCTGAACTTAAAAATCAGTTTGTTGGTGTGTCGATAAACGCCATCTCAGCTAATAACATTTTTGTGGTTCAAATTGCTGCCATCGAATTTGAAATCCATTTGCTGTTGATATCTTTTATTACACCGTGCGACAGAGAATTTTACACACCAAAAAATAAATATGCTCGCGATGCAAGGAGCTTAATACATATAAGAAAACTGCTGCTCCAGTTTTTTTTTCTGGCGTCAAGATTTCTTTTTAAAGGACCCTAACATTCTACATACTTGTATATCTATGATTAATTCAGTAACAATATGGGTACTAAATAAAAGAGAAAATTGCCAAGAATTGAAAAAGATAAACTTTTTCGTGCACAAGAAAGAATAAGTATTGAAAATGGCCTTTTAAAATTGTATCCTTGGACATACCTGAAAATTTGCAATATTTATTTAAAACAAACATGTTAAGGACAAATATATATACGACTTCATTCTCGTACTTCGTACCTCTAACTTTATAAGCTTTAAAAGGTAAGAAATAATAACTAGTCAATACCTATTTGTTCCTTTCATTTGGTGCCCATATTGTTATTGTATGTACATTGTACAAATTTTTTCTAATTTTTTTTTAATCAATCATATATTTTTAAAATTTGAGAGTTCTTTAAAAAACGATTCCGACATTAAGGAGAAAAACTTAAACCACAGTTTAACTATATTTGGGCACTAGTTTCGTGAATATATGGAATTTTTTTTGTGCTTTGAAATTTTGTGGTTGTTGTGGCACAGTGTACATAAGTTATTTATGCCAAGGAAATCAATCAATATCAATTTGTAGCGTTCATAAATATATATGTACAGATATGCTTGTCAGAGTACCGCACAGCTGTCGATATACAAAGACATTCATATAGAGCCGCATGTAGAAAAAAAATTTAAAAAGCAGAAATGTAAAGAGAACGCAAGTAGGCGTGGAATTTATTTTCAATACTTAATGGGAGTTAAACTTCAGTGATTAGGTGGGAAATTTCATTAAGCGGTTTTATGTTACTTCATTAATGGTTTGATTGGATCTGAGTTTTTGCTAGCCTATGAATGAGATTGCCGATAAGTAGTATTTATTTATCAAAAAATTTCTGCGCAGCGATTTTTAAATCTATTGTAAATACCTTTATCTGGTTTGAAAAAACTTCTTCCCTCGTCTCGTTGTTGCCTCACACTTAAGCAGCAGCTTATGCAGGTGTCCTCTTAGTAGCAGCGTCCCGTGGCTTTGCTCGTGGTAAACCTGAGTTACTCCTTAGGCAGGTTGATTGGAAGTCTATATAAGGTTGCACCAGAATATTGGCTTGGCACTATAAGCTTTGAGAGTCAAGTTCTCCAATTTGTTTCTTCCTTCTCTAAGCTCTTCATTTATCGTGTTTGAATCTACCGCAAGAAATAGCTCGAAATCTGTGTGGTTTGAAGCTTCTGTCATCCTAGCAATCGGCTGGCCTAACCTAGCTTTTTTGGTTACTTTCAAAAAAGCCAAATGACAAATTTCCACAAAACTGAAATTCTTAAGAAATGTTTGTGGAACTAAGGAAAACGTATTGAAGCCACACTAGCCAACTTGTCAGACATTTTTGAATTTTGCTTTATGACTATTTACAACATCATTGTGCAACTTAACCTTTTTCAACTTACATACATATCTGAAAATTATGTTTTAATTGACTAAAATGATATCTATGATAAACAAACATTACATTACTTTACATTGACTGCTAGGCAGTCAGTGTGCGCGCACAATCTAATATTAGCACTAACTTTGGAATTAACATTTTCGCGTCTTATTGCCACAAATTGCGCTAAGATAAATGTTGACTATCACAATTGCGGCAAAAGGATTAGAGCATATAAGATACTTACATTTATAGTACATACAAATACATATGCACATACATGTGTTATATAAGAAATACCCAGTCGGAAATTTAAAAGGCGCTGATAAATAAATTACTTATTGCAATAATCACTATTTCCATTACAGCTTTTCATTTGAAGCTTTGTAAGAACATGTACGAAAAGGTCTTTTATTGTAATCAATAGGAGAAAGTGTGTTTACAAAGCAATTGACTTTAGAAACAACGAAAAGAAAGAGCTCAATCGGAGGTATTGACACGCATTTTCGTCTTTAAGACACAATTATGCTCACGGCCAATTTTGATGCCACATTTGCGGTCAGAAACTTCCAGTCGCTTCTAGAACCATTTTGTCTTTGGCAGGAATTTTAGAAGATCGCTGATCTCCACTCATCTAATGTCTAAGTTGTCGAAAAATTGCCAGTCAAGTGTGGAGAGTCTTCGCCTGGATAGAGCAGGGCACTGGTACAATAGATGCAGAATCATTTCCTTCTCTTCTTCATCTTGCCAGCTTCTACAGAAGTCATGTAATCGTAGGCCATATTCGTTCATTCCACATAAAGAACAAAGCACCGAAGACCCACTGCTTTGAAGGACTCGAGATCATGGGTCCTAGAAGGCCAACGAGTAATTTCGTATATATCTGTATCCTTGCGTGATGTTGTATCTTTAGAAAAACTTTTTACATACTTATTTATCTATGTCCACGATGAATGTTATAGGCTTCTATATGCGCATTGCATATCAATACTCCCTCAACTGAAAACAACCTCTTTATTGCCATTAAACAGCTAATTTTCACCTACTTTTGCCAACTCTGGCATTCGAAAATATCCACAAATGCCTACAGCCAGCTCAAACAACACCAAGAATAACAATGCGAGTGTAAACAACTTGCGGCATCATTGTTTTTAGTAGCGCTAAATTGCAATATTCACACTTTTCAATAATCCCAAGTGAGAGTGTAAATACACACATACATATAACACCATTTAAGTATCGTAGTTCTAAAGCAAACACACTGAGTATTTATGTACATAAAATGTGCTAGCCTACTCAGCATAGCAGCATACGCTTGTAAATCATTGTGTAAGTACTTATGTGGCCTTTACTTGTATCTTCCAGCCGCCTTATTGCCATGTCACAACTTAATTTTTGCATTGCTCTGCCTTCACTTTATATAATTATTAACAAATTAAATCATTTAGAATATAATTTATGCTGTTCATAATAATTTGATAAGCCAATTTCAACATGCTTTTAAGCACGTGATTAAGTGTGCGCCATCCTTAGTCTAGTAAACATTACAGAGCAAGCGATGATTAATGGAAAATTTTGGTGTTGCTAAACGCCGGGGCGTATACGTGACATGCAAGCGGAAACATGGAACATTTTCGACTATTATTAATTTTGGTAATAAAATAATGAGTTTGTAATTTTTTTAGAGTGATATTTAACGAAAAAGTGGACAGTTTTGGGCATAAACAAAAACAACAACAAAAAATATTAATAACAAAAAATCATATTTTTAGAACTCGAAGTTCGAAAATATTTTAACAACAAATGGTTTTCGGGAGATGCTTTTAGGGATAATTATAATCGGAGGTTCACCAATTTTTTTTGATGTTCTACGGAGTGCAGCTAAATGGAGCATGAAACAACATACATATATAGCCCAGTGCAAAAGACATAAGCAAATGTACGGCAAACGAGTATTACAGCTGTTATGCACCCTCTAGATAGAATATTAATCGGCAAAACTGCCGTTGAGAAATGAACATTAGGGTACCTCACCAAAACAAGTTCCCATTTTTTCACCGCAATTTTAAAATTTTATATAATTTAGGACTTCAGCCAATACATTTCGCAAAAATATTTAGATTTACGTGAGCTCTACCGATTTGAAAATATCAACAAAACTCTCAATGTTTTGATTTGAATTTTTTAAATACTTGTGTACAAATCTCCTATCATTTAAAGTGATTTTTTGGAAAAAATATTTTTAACCCGATGTTGCCAAATAAATGTTTTTAAATTATTCCCATTATTTAATTCCATTTTTTTTTTTATGAAAGGTGTGTACTGAATGATTAACTGTCAAATGAAATGAAAAGGAAACTATTCATATCGGTTATTATTTTAAATGTATACTTAAAAACTTCAACTTTTAATGAGAAAATCAACTTTGCGTGGATACGTTGCCGAGCTGAGGGTTAAGAGCAAGTTTTCTTTATAAAAAACTAAATTTCTGGAGGAGTTTGAAAATCGCTCCAACTCACGTAAGTTTAATATTTTTGCGAAATATTATGGCGGAATTTTTTAAATATATTCAATTTAAAAAATTCGTTGGAAAAACAGTTTAATTTTATTTTTTTTTTTGTAAAGATAGTGATGCACCCTAGTGTAGATTAGAGCCCCCACAAAATATATGAAAACTGCAAACGTCCACTTTTTTTATTCCCAGTACACTTGTAGGTTCTGGGGCCCTAGGATGTCCTAGATTGTCAAAATCTCAAAACGATCTCGATTTCATCCCACAAAAGGTCGGACTACATCTGGATTTGATGCGGTAGGCACCTTCTAATCTGTATGTGATTCAAAGCAAAGCCTGTTTTGCATTTAACCATGTAATAGAAAGCACCTCACATATTACATAGGTATGCTAATCTTAGCCGCTCTAGGCTTCTCACACACAGAAGCGGTAGTGACACACTTACAACTTCTACACTGCAGATATTCTTAGTCAGCCTACTTAATATGGTATAAAAAACTTACTAGTCACAAGGATATACGTTATCCTTGAAATACTTTCTTGCCACTAACCAGCAACCAAGACCAGCAGAAGCTGCCACAGAAAAAGTTCTGCACTCAAAGTACTATGTTGCTAAGAAGGCATGTTTAAGCTGACACTCAAGCGTAGCACACTTAGCGCATGCATATGTACATATGTATGTACGTAGTATGTTTAGATATACTACATATATATCCTTAGCTCAAACTGAAAGCAAAGCAAAATACACAGCGACCAGCAAACATAGTGAACCGCCACTCAAGTGTAAGTTGGAAGCGGAAACTTTTTTGTGCTAAAACCAAAAGCATAGTACAATGCGGCTAACCCATAAGCTTTGCAGGTGCCAAGATACATAAATAGAAGGTTGGAAGAGCGGCGGCCGAGGAACGCGCGACGCAAAAGTGGCGAAGCAAGAGGTTAAGGTGCTAAGAGCTGCTTTGGTTGCCGGGTTGTTTGGCTGGTTGGTTGGCTGGTTGGTTGGTTGGTTGGTGGTGAAATGCGACTAGAAACTTTTGCAAGCGACTCAAAGAAATTCGCAAGCAACTCTAAGACAAACGAAAGCATACCATAAGCTGTTGTGCATATTTGCATTTAGGTACATATCTACATACATATATGTGTATGTATGTCTATTTATTTGTATATGCGCATTAGGGCGGGCCAATTTGTATGGAGGATTTTTTCGTGTAATTCTAAGCGAATTTGCTAAAGAAACCATGGGTCTAAAATTAATTTGGAGTTGGCCAAATTTCGATAATAGCTTTCCTAGAATTCTGCTCAAGTGTCGTAAATAAGTACTTGCATTTTATATAAAAACCTGCTTCAAAGGGTTTCTGGTATCAAGAATTCGTTTCTACATTTATATTTTTTTTTAAAACTTCCACCAGAGGGCGCATGAGTGAACATTTTCACATTTTCTTCGAAACCTATTTTCGCAATTTGACAAACTTCTAATTTTTTTTAGACGCATGGTTTTTCGTCAAATTTGCTTAGATGAATACTCCTATGCTATACCCATATAGTGAAAAAAAATCGACCCGCCCTAATGCACTTATGTATGGGTGTGGGTTGCTTGCAGAAATTTTGCATGCAGCAGTGCAATTGTAGTGCTTTTCAATGCAACTAACTCTGCTTGAGTAGTGACTAGTACATACACTACATATCTACGTACATACATACATACGTACCTAAGTAGTAGTGGTAATGTAATCTCAGGTGCTTTCTTAAGTTCTTATACATGCATTTTCTTAGTTACTTGCTGCAACAACAGAAATGCTTGTCAAAGCACATTTATTTATTCGCAGTGAGACTAGCGTCTTAAGTTAAACTTTAAAAGGTTACAATGCAAGCTACGAGTGCATACATGCACATATATATACATATGTGCTAGTGTGTATGTATGTATATTAGACTGCATCACTCCTAATATAAAAAAAAAGATCGGTTATGTGTTTCTACTGGAATTATAAAATCTATTATATTTAAAGACGTCTACCAAAATATTTCGCAAAAATATTAAGATTAACGTGAGCTGGACTGATTTGAAAATACATCCAAAAATGGATTTTTTTTTAATAAAATCAGTTTCTTAAAGAATTAAAAAAAAATCTCCTCCAGTGACAAAACGGTTAAATCTGCAAATTTTGATCACAAATATTAAAAAAAAATTTGAAACAATTTTTAAAGCTTAAAAAATTTGCATAAAAAAATTAAAAAAAAATTTAAAGCAATTTTATTAATAATCGTAATGAGATTTTTGATGCAGTTTTTTAACATTTTTCAAAGATTGGCACAAGAAAAACTTGAATAACTGAACCTAAACTATTCCGCATTAGACTTGTGAGGTATAATTAGGGTGACCAGATTTCTGTGGACAAAAATCGGGACATTTGTAATGCATCGAAACCGAACATACAATTTTGTTTTTAGAATAAAAGTACATAACATAAATGATCGCAAAAATTTATACACAAAATATATACGGTGGCGGAAATGTCAATAGAGAAGAGACAGTTTCGCAAGTTTTGGCTCCTTTTCTTTAATTTTTTTTTTTTTTTTATGTTTTTAAAGCAAAATTTCAAAACTTTGAATTTTAACAAGCGCTGATAAAAATGTTAAACAGATTAAAAAAAATGCCCATGCAATTCAAAGTGCCGTTTATTTTTGGCAATTTTTTTGTTCGCTCGTTTTCTTGCATACACTATTTCTATTAATAAAAAACTTAATTTTTTGGGAGGTATTTTCAAATCGGTCCAGCTCACGTAAATCTTAATATTTTTCCGAAATATTTTGGTGGACGTCTTCAAGTATAATAAATTTTGTAATACCGCCAGAAACCCGCAACTCTTTTTGGTGATGCAGTCTAATGTATATACATACATATGTATCTTCTTATGAAGGGCGTAAACTAAGTAAGCTTTATGGCTCCATTGCGATAGCTGTCGATGCGCGCATACAGCAAACAGTCACATATGTACATATAAGCATTGCATTTGTTGTATTTACTACATTCTTTCATATTTGCATGTTTGCATTTTACTTATGTAAATTTCACAAGCGCACTTTAAGAAAAACATTTGAGTCGTAAATTTCCTTGCAAGTTAACAACTGAAATCGG
>NW_016172438.1:10120-13091 GCF_001687245.7 Rhagoletis zephyria | reverse complement strand
TATTGCCATATGGCTTTATTGCGTATGGCCTTATTGCACCCCACCGTGTGTGCCTAGCTTATGTTCAATTTCCAGCTTCTGTTTTAGCATTAAATCCCCTTTTTTTGCTAAAAAGTTAAGGAAATTTATGAACTAAGTAAACTGCACGGAAAAAGTNGTGTGCCTAGCTTATGTTCAATTTCCAGCTTCTGTTTTAGCATTAAATCCCCTTTTTTAGCTAAAAAGTTAAGGAAATTTATGAACTAAGTAAACTGCACGGAAAAAGTATGACTTCTAAGAAAAATGTATTTGACCATCGTATTGAATTATTCGTGGACGAAGATAGAGACGATTCCTTATTGTTGTAATATATATTTTCTTAATCAGTAAAACCATACTCTATTATATTAGCCAATCTTTTCTCTGTGTAGAACCGCATTGATGTTGCACATATCTAATTTTCCTATTGAATTAAGTGAGATGCGCGAGCACCCTGGATAATTGTTTAGTTCCATTTTTTTACAGTGAAATCAAACATCGTAATTGACAGAAAACAATATTTGACTTCATTCTCTCAACTTTACATAATATAGAAAACAGGAAATATAATAAAATAAGATATATTATATCTTACTTTTTGATGTGTCAAAATTTCATGTGAAAACAATGTGTTGCTGGAAAAATTTCACGGCTATGAACAGAATACTAAACTTTTGTTAAAAAAGTACCAGAAAACAATTGTATTCATCAAAAATTCTTGTCTTTGCAAACGCTAACCGAATAATGAAGGTAGAGTGCCGAAATTTTTCCACAATTATTTTTTGAACCGACAGCGAAATTTGCATATGGTACCGAAAGAAACAAAACTTCCGTATTGTTTGCCACGGCCTACAAATACACATATGGGCGATTTCAGCGAAAAAACAAGTAAGAAAGTCTAAGTTCGGGCGGACATTAAATACCCGGCGCAAGTATGAAATATATGTTTTCCACCTTTCCGAAAACTACCACTACATTGTAAGCCGGGGTGCTTTTACCTCTATTTTAACATCTTCGATACAATGTTCAGTTAGACATAATGAGATAAACTTATATAATCACATGTGGGCGATATCACGCCCATTTTCCAAAATTCCAAACACTGTTATTGCATTTCAAGGGATTGTTTTAGTATCAATTTTGAGTAATTTAGCGTCCTTAAATTTCGAAATATTGAAGTTTCAAGCATTTCTAAATTTACCTTTATATGAAAAGCGGCCGTAATTTTAGTCCGATTTCAATAGTTTTCAACGTTATACTTTTGTGTGGATAGCACAATAACCATGCCGAGTTTGGTACAAATTGGAACGACGGTTACCAAGATACATATATCTGATGATAGGGGGGCGGTGCCACGCCCATTTTCCAAAATTTTTCCAAAAATGCATTTCATGGTAAAGAATTGTTGCAGGCATTAATTTTGAATAAATTAGCTTTAATATTTACTGATTTATCGAGTATTTCGTATTTCTCTAAATTACCTTTATATGGTATGTGGGCGTGGTTATTGTCCGATTTTCAAAATTTGCGGACATTTGGTATGCTGTACCAAGGCCAACAACTGTGCCCAGTTTGGAAGAAAGTGGTGCAGCGGCGTGTCCACGCCCATTTTCCAAAAATTTATAATATTCTTATTTTTCGTCTAAAAATTATTGTAAATATCAATTTTAAGTGAATAATCTTCAGTAGTTACTAAAATATCGCCGTTTTCGTATTTCTGAAATTTACCGTTATATGGGAGGTAGGCGTGGTTATTGTCCAATTTTGCACATTTTCAATACCATGCCTCCTCAAAAGAAGTGCACACACCAAGTTACGTCAAGATATCTGAATTTTTACTCGAGTCACCGCTTAATCGATTTCTCGTTTCATTCTGACCATTTATGTATACATTTGTCTATATCTATCTCGATTCGTTTTGCGTGTTACAAACAACCGTTATGTGAACAAAGTATATAATACCCTTGCACACAAGTGCGCTCGGGTACAGGGTGTCCAGATTGTTTAAATAAAAAGCGCAATTTCTGAAAAAAACGCCAAAAATCGCAATTTTTTTGTTTAATAAAATTCTTTTATTTTAAAAATTAGATCTTTTTATAATATAGTTTTTAAAACCAAAAACGAATATAATCCCTTCAGAGGGTAATAATTAGAATGCGGATTTTTATGCAAAATACAGAGCCTAGAAATATGTGCCACATAACAATAAACAAAGTTTATAAATTTCTACTCATTTTGTTTACAGTTAAGTGGTATTTTTAGGCTCCGTTTTCTGCATAAAAATGCGCAGGCTAGTAATAATAAATAACACAAATCACTTATATAATAGTGATGTACAAACAATTTTCTTTAAAAATATGCATACTTTTTAAAAATATTTGTTTGAACACATTTTGCTATAGGACTGCGCAATTATTAAATTTTTTATAACTCATATAAATTGATTAATCGCACAATCCGCTTTTAAGAGCTCGGCGCTAAAAGTTAAATAAAACCTATAATAACGCGAGATCAGCTTTTTCCACAATTTCTTCAAAATCACCTATAGTGTCTGAAAAATTTACATTTCTGTTGTTGTCATATATTGAGCTATTCAACCTTGATAACATACTGTTTGATATTGGAAATGTTTTGCAGCAGAAACTATTAGCCTTCATATAACACTTTATTCGAACTATTGAATTAAGGCTTTCCAACCTCATCTTATCTCGAATCTTAGTTTTTGTTGAATTCATTACGGAAAAAACTCGCTCAACAAAGCATGTGAGTGCGGAAAGGATAATAATATGAATTTACTTATATATATTTCCAAACATTTTATTGCCTCTTGCGGTTTTCACTCCGTAAGCAATTATCGAAAATTCTTTGGAGGCGGATGGAATGGTTCTGAGAAAAGTTATTCCATGGGAAAGTTAAAAGATTTAAATATTCAGTTTCCGCTGCTTTTCTTTCC
>NW_016172438.1:0-10014 GCF_001687245.7 Rhagoletis zephyria | reverse complement strand
CGCCCACTTATGATCACATATATGTATCTCGGTAACCGTTCTGGCAAATTGTACTAAACTCGGTATGGTTATTGTGCTTGCCACATAAAAGCAAAACGTTCACAACTATTGCAATCAGACTAAAATTACGGCTTTTGATATAACGGTAAGTTTCAGAAATGATTGAAACTTCAATATTTCGAAATTTAAGGACGCTAATTTACTCAATTGATACACCCCGGCTTACCATGTAGCGGTAGCTTTCGAAAAGGTGAAAAACATATATTTAATACTTGCGCCGGGTATTTAATGTTCGGCTCCGCCCGAACTTAGACTTTCGTACTAGTTATAATGGGTAAGGCTTCCTCAAGTGGGAGCCGAATTTACCAAGACTAATATTTTTCAATAATATTCAGGCAGCGTCGAGTTCTGTAGTCGAAAAGTACACTGTGTAACTTTTGTTGCACCATTTCAAATAGTTTTTTTTTAAATAAACAATTGAAAATTTTTGCAGTGTTTTCGAAGATTTTATTTTTCTTTGAATGTAAGTGTCCGAATGAAAAAAATTGTTTGGTGCAGATTCAAGAAACATTAAACTGTACAATGAAATTACTTTCGTTAAAAAAATATTTTGGTTTTTTGCTTTTCAGTAATTTTTTTATGAACAATTTAACATTTAAACAATTTCTGCGCCTCGTGGACGAAATTAGTTAAAAACAACTGATGTAATAAACATTTCTGTATTTATCTATGAAAAAAATGCGTGCATTTCGATATAGTTTGGTCGGAATGGATTTTTATTTGCTAGCGTGCGCGCCCGACTCCCGCGGGCATGCGAAATTCGAGCATGAGAAATAAAAGTGGAACGATTGAAACATTGCATTTCTTTCTTGTGCATGAAGTCAACGCGTATTGCGTGCGATCCAGCCGCGAGAGTTGGGCGCGCATGCTGGCAAATAAAAATTCATTCTGACCAAACTATATCGAAATCTACGCATTTTTCCATAGATAAATGCAGAAATTCTTATTACACAAGTTGTTGTTAAATATTTACGTCCACGAAGCTCAGAAATTGTTTAAATATTCTATTGTTCAAAAAAAAATTGGAAAGCAAAAAAAAACATATTTTTATAACGAAAGTAACATCGTGCGACAAAAACCAAAAATTTTTAAAACACACAAAAAAATCAATATATTCAAAAAACTAGAATCCAAATTTAGTACAACTACGTTTTTCATTTTTCTCTCTGACGTCAGGGCTTTTTTAAAAAGACTTTGAAATTTCCAGGATATGATTGAATAAAAAAATTATTTAAAAGATTTGGCGCGGTATGTAGAAACAATATGGGTATAAGTTGAAAGGAAAAATTCTGTAGAATTTAAAAAAAATCCCTTTTTGTTGCACCAGGACGAATTAATTTCGAAAATGTCCTTTTAAAACTTTATCCTTGAATATCCTTGGAAATTTCCAATATTTATTTTTGAAAAAAAATATATGTTAAGGACTAATATGTAAACTACGTCGAATTTCGTCCTTCTAACTGTATTATATTTAGATAAGAAAAAATTCACACTTCTCTTTATAAGATATTGATAGTTACAATATACATAAATGAAGATACTAAAATCATTACGCTGTACAGCACTCCGCTGGGTACTGGATCAAACCAATTTTTTTTTAAGAGATTGAGTCATAGGTAAAAAAGTAATTTATCAGTTTTTCGAAGTTAGCGTCCAAAATCGAGATATGGGCTTTCGAATTTCGAAATAGGATCTTTGGTAAAAAAATATTTTTTTTTATTATATGTAACTAACTAAAAAACTAAAAATACAGTCGTAGACTACATTTTGCTCTTATTTAAACGGTTTATATCTTTTTTTGCAAACTTATATTACAGGTGCTATAAGGGGGCAAAGGTCGGGTCTTCGAAAAATTAAAAACCTTATTTTTCAAACAATTTTGAACTCATTTTTAAAAAATTGGTATCGTTGCAAACGTGATTAGATCACCTTCTTCTTTTCTGATATGCATATTTGTATAACTTGTATGCGAAAATTTAAGAAAAAAAAAACATTACAAAGGAAAAATACCTTTTTTTATAAAAAAAAATANTAAACGTGATTAGATCACCTTCTTCTTTTCTGATATGCATATTTGTATAACTTGTATGCGAAAATTTAAGAAAAAAAAAAACATTACAAAGGAAAAATACCTTTTTTTATAAAAAAAAATATTAAAAAAAAAAATAATAACCAATTTTTTAAAAATGTGTCGTTAAAGCAATCAAATTTTTTCTTCTGATATGCGTATTTGTATACTTTGTATATAAAAATTTCAGAAAAAACTTAAAAGAATTACAAAAAAAAAATAAAAAAATAACAAAGAATCTACTAACCGATTTGTAAAAATTTAATATCGTTGTAAAGGCGATTGAACCGCCTTTCTTCTGGTGTGCATATTTGTATACTTTTTTTAGAAAAATTTGAGAAAAACACTTGAAAGTAAGAAATGCCTTTTTTTTATATAGAAACTCACTTTAAACAAAAAAATTATTAACCGATTTTAAAAAAATTGCTCGTTGTAAAGGCTACCAAAAAACTTATACTTTCTGAAACCCAAAAACCTCGTTTTATATACACAAAAGATAAATATAATTAAAAACATGGTTTCCCTCTATATAAACTCCTGCCACCTAGATGAAAGGCTGGCTACGCCCTTGTATACAAAACAATTAAAGTATTTAAACCGTAGGTATATCATACGGTCAGTTTGTTCTTTTAGAGCGCATACATGGTTTCATAATAATGATTCCAGTATATTCATTTATGTATATTGTAACTATCAATATCTTATAAAGAGAAGTGAAATTTTTTTTATCTAAAACTAGTAAAGTTAGAAAGACGAAATTCGAGGATGTTGTAGTTAACATATTAGTCCTTAACATAAATTTTTTTCAAAAATAAATTTTGGAAATTTCCAAGGATATTCAAGGATAAATTTTTAAAAAGGCATTTTCAATACTTATTCGTTGTGGTGCACCCAAAAATTATTTTTTTTCTATTCTACAGAATTTTTATTTTTAATAGATACCCATATTGTTATTCTACAATGCACCGCATCTTTTGAATANGATACTTATCTATTCGTTGTGGTGCACCCAAAAATTATTTTTTTTCTATTCTACAGAATTTTTATTGTTAATAGATACCCATATTGTTATTCTACAATGCACCGCATCTTTTGAATAATTTGTTTATTCAATCATTTTCTAAAAATTTCAAAGTCCTTTTAAAAAAATCCTGACGTCAGAGAGGAAAACTAAAAACGCAGTTTTACTATATTTGGCCCCCAGTTTTGTGAATATATTGATTTTTTCGTGTGCGAAATTGACTGTCGCACGGTGTAATTTCATTGTATAGTTTAATGTTTCTTAAATCTGCACCAAAAAAAAAAGTTTCATTCGGACACTTAGGCTGCGTTTCACCAAATTCATTTAGGTGAAAATTACTTTAATTTTCGAATTTTCGGTTTCATCAATCAGTTTTAGTTTGTTTTCAATTTTGATTTAAGTGACCTATGCTCTTCACTTAAATAAAATTTTAATCAGAATAACCACACTCAGAGACGTTACACGTTTAATCAGCCGATCAATATACACACACCTCAATTTTGTGTATCTGCTGCTTACTTGTATACCAGCCCTGCTTTTATAACACAGCCTGTCAAGGCTTTAAAAGCTCTCAGTACAAATGAAAGCCTTCGCTGGCCAAGTCTGTTTTACAACCACTTTTTAATCANCTGTCAAAGCTTTAAAAGCTCTCAGTACAAATGAAAGCCTTCGCTGGCCAAGTCTGTTTTACAACCACTTTTTAATCACTTAAATAAAGAGCTTATTGAAACTGAAAATAATTTAAATGAGAATTAAACAAAAAATTAAATCAAAGTTAATTTCCACTTCAATGAGTTTGGAAAAACGCAGCCTTACTTTCAAAGAAAAATAAAAATTTACAATTGTTGATTAAAAAAAAACTATTTGGAATTTTTCAACAAAATTTACGCAGTGCACTTTTCGACTACAAAACCCGGCGCTGCCTTAATATAATTGAAAAATCTTAACCTTGGTAAATTCGGGGCCCACTTGAAAGCTTTACTCAATATATATTGGTTATGTAAGCAGAAACATTTTTGCCAAAAATGGGTCTCGTTAGGTGGCGCCAGGGTCGAGATATTTTTAAAACCCGTATTTATGCTCTGATTTGCTTCACATTTGGCATGTTTAGTTGAAACGTAATAAGACATTAGTGGTATTCACCAAATTGAGCTAGTGGCCTGCCACTCTGGCAAAAGAGCAGATATTGACAACAGTCGTTGCTCGAGCTGATCTGCTCTTTTATCAGACTGCCGGGCCATTTGCACACTTTGGTGAATACCACTACAGATTTCAAAATATAGAACCGCTGGTGGCACTGGTGTCAAAATAAAAAGTACGTTCGACATAAAATGCATGTTTTCTTCCAGTTAAAAAACAATATTAACAAAGCTTTTTCAATAAAAATTTTAGTAACGTAATGTTAGGTAATGCCACGTCAGATAATTGAACTGATTAAACATAAAGTAGAAAAGATTTCTACATTTGAAAACCTGGAAAATTAGCCTTAAACATTTCCAATATTACTATAAAAACTTTTCCACAAATAGTCTTGCCAAATTCGCAAAGTTTTGCAATTTTGTAACCCAAGTCAAAATCCACTTCTGCTTTTTTTTAACGTCACGCCAGAGCGTATGTTTACTAATGTCTTTAAATCGCTACTACCAACAGTTGTAATTTTTTTACTGAATAAGGGGACATTTAATTGCTGTGCAAATTTTAATCCTTTTTACAGCTTTTACTTTTTACATTTTTTTTTTTCATATTTTGTCATACGAGAGTAACGTAACGCTATATTTTACATAGTACACATACGCTCACACCATTATATCTGCGTACACCCTTGATTTTTTTTTAATGTTCACAATAAGATTGCTCACACGTGCCTGGTCATCAGGGTATCTGGTTAAAAATTATTATTGTGTAGTGTATTTTATTGTTGTAAACTGAATAAAAAATATAACGACAAAACCTGATAACCAGGCAAGCGTGAATAACCTCAATGTTTTACATGCTGGTTCATGCTACAAAGAAAACCATATAAATCAAAATTTTTCTTACTGTATATAAAATTAAAAAAATATTTTACGAATTTTCATCAAAATTTTAAACTTTTTACTTAGATAAAAAAAACTTGCATGCAGTTTTATAGCCTATTCAATTTTAGTATAAGAATGTACAAATTTTATGTGTGGAGAAAAATGCCTAGAGCCGTCAGCAAAAAAAAACACTAAAAATCAACGGAATTTCTTAGCTACTGTAAATTTGTACACTGGTATACTAAAACTAAATGGCCTATAAAACTGCATAGCTACTTCAAATTTTTACATCGTACTAAAATTGAATAGGCCAATTCCTGTTCTGTGAAAAGGTGAAGTGAAAACATTTTTCCTCACTTTACTTAAAATTAAGATTGTGTTTCGAGAATCGCTTAAAAAGCTATATTGAAATGATAAATTGAACAAACTAAATTTTCTACGAAATTGAAGTTTACATTTTCACTTAACAGGTTCATAAAAACAGAATTGGCCCCCAGAATTTTTTCTTTTTAATAAGAGTGAAAAGTTTAAACGGTGGCGAGGAGTTGATAAGGTAGGTGCATGCATCAACTCTTATGCAGAATATGGTCAGATGAACGCTTGCCCGACGACTGGAATTTAAGTGTGCTCTTCCCAATCCACAAGTAAGGCGATCCCGCCATTCGCGCCAACTACCGCGGAATCAGCCTTCTAAGCATAGGTTATAAGGTCTTATCGAGTGTATTGTACGATAGACTGAAGCCCACTGTCAACGAACTGATTGGACCTTATCAGTGTGGCTTTAGGCCTGGCAAATCCAGCATAGATCAGGTATTCACAATACGCCAAATCTTGGAAAAGACCAGCGAGAATAGGATCGACACACACCATCTATTTGTCGATTTCAAAGCCGCTTTCGACAACACGAAGACAACTTGTCTTTATGCCGCGATGTCTGAATTTGGTATCTCCTCGAAACTAATACGACTGTGTAAAATGACGTTGAGCAATACCACCAGCTCCGTCAGAATAGGGAAGGACCTCTCCGAGCCATTTGATACCAAACCAGGTTTCAGACAAGGTGACTTCCTCTCGTGTGATTTCTTTAATCTGATGTTGGAGAAGATAATAAGAGCCGAAGAACTGAACCGCCCAGGCACAATACTTTACAAGAGCGTATAATTGATGGCCTATGCCGACGACATCGATATTATCGGTAAAAACCTACCGGCTACGGGCTACGTCTGCTCTGCCTTCTCGGCTCTGCTGGTGAACGAGGACAAAACGAAATATATTCTGTCATCACACAAACAGTAAGAGCATACGCGTTTTGGCACCCACGTCACTGTTCACAGTTACAAGTTTGTAAAAGTAGACGCCTTCGTTTATTTGGGAACCAGCATTAATACTAATAATAATGTCAGCCTTGATATCCAACGGATAATCACTCTTACCAACAAGTGCTACTTTGGACTGAGTAGGCAATTGAGAANTAAAAGTAGACGCCTTCGTTTATTTGGGAACCAGCATTAATACTAATAATAATGTCAGCCTTGATATCCAACGGAGAATCACTCTTACCAACAAGTGTTACTTTGGACTGAGTAGGCAATTGAGAAGTAAAGTCATCTCTCGTCGTACAAAGATCACACTCTATAAGCCACTTATTATGCCTGTGCAGGTGTATGGCGCGGAGGCATGGACATGAAAACATCTGATGAAGCGGCTCTTGGAGTTTTCGAGAGAAATATTCTGCGAAAGATTTACGGACCTTTACGCGGTGGCGATGGTGAATACCGCAGACGATTTAACGATGAGCTGTATGAGCTTTACAACGATATAGACATAGTGCAATGAATTAAAATTCAGCAGCTCCCCTGGCTTGGTCATATCGTTCGAATGGACAGAAACGCTCCTGCTCTGAAAGTATTCAACGCGGGCCGCGATGCTGGTAACAGAGGAAGAGGAAGGCNCCACTTATTATGCCTGTGCAGGTTTATGGCGCGGAGGCATGGACATGAAAACATCTGATGAAGCGGCTCTTGGAGTTTTCGAGAGAAATATTCTGCGAAAGATTTACGGACCTTTACGCGGTGGCGATGGTGAATACCGCAGACGATTTAACGATGAGCTGTATGAGCTTTACAACGATATAGACATAGTGCAATGAATTAAAATTCAGCAGCTCCCCTGGCTTGGTCATATCGTTCGAATGGACAGAAACGCTCCTGCTCTGAAAGTGTTCAACGCGGGCCGCGATGCTGGTAACAGAGGAAGAGGAAGGCCTCCTCTGCGTTGGAAAGACCAGGTGGAGAAGGACTTGGCTTCACTTGGCATTTCCAATTGGCGTCAGTTAGCACAAAAGAGAAATGACTGGCGTGTTGTTTTGGACTCGGCCAAAATCGCTTAGGCGGTTACAGCGCCAATAAAGAAGAAGAACAAGAAAAGTTTAAAGTGTTGATGAAAATTCGTTAAATTTTCTTTAATTTTGTATACAGTTTAAAACTTTGATTCATATATTCATATTTTGGTAAAAAAATATAAAAAAAAATTACAGAATGTACGCAGATACAATGGAGCGAGTTTATGTTTGTTTATTAGTCAGACCAAAATAAAAAATAAGACATGCATACCGTCGAATTCAGCTAAAGTATTATAATGCAGGAATCATTGCGTATACTCCAATATTAGTTACAAAGTATTACATATCAGGTCGATTCATGNGTGGCGATGGTGAATACCGCAGACGATTTAACGATGAGCTGTATGAGCTTTACAACGATATAGACATAGTGCAGCGAATTAAAATTCAGCGGCTCCGCTGGCTTGGCCATGTCGTTCGGATGGACAGAAACGCTCCTGCTCTGAAAATATTCAACGCGGGCCGCGATGCTGGTAACAGAGGAAGAGGAAGGCCTCCTCTGCGTTGGAAAGACCAGGTGGAGAAGGACTTGGCTTCACTTGGCATTTCCAATTGGCGTCAGTTAGCACAAAAGAGAAATGACTGGCGTGTTGTTTTGGACTCGGCCAAAATCGCTTAGGCGGTTACAGCGCCAATAAAGAAGAAGAACAAGAAAAGTTTAAAGTGTTGATGAAAATTCGTTAAATTTTCTTTAATTTTGTATACAGTTTAAAACTATGATTCATATAGTTTTGTTTGTAGCATGAACCATATTTTGGTACAAAAATATAAAAAAAAATTACAGAATGTACGCAGATACAATGGAGCGAGTTTATGTTTGTTTATTAGTCAGACCAAAATAAAAAATAAGNTGAATTAAAATTCAGCAGCTCCCCTGGCTTGGTCATATCGTTCGAATGGACAGAAACGCTCCTGCTCTGAAAGTATTCAACGCGGGCCGCGATGCTGGTAACAGAGGAAGAGGAAGGCCTCCTCTGCGTTGGAAAGACCAGGTGGAGAAGGACTTGGCTTCACTTGGCATTTTCAATTGGCGTCAGTTAGCACANTGGCGTCAGTTAGCACAAAAGAGAAATGACTGGCGTGTTGTTTTGGACTCGGCCAAAATCGCTTAGGCGGTTACAGCGCCAATAAAGAAGAAGAACAAGAAAAGTTTAAAGTGTTGATGAAAATTCGTTAAACTTTCTTTAATTTTGTATACAGTTTAAAACTTTGATTCATATATTCATATTTTGGTAAAAAAATATAAAAAAAAATTACAGAATGTACGCAGATACAATG
Organism: Rhagoletis zephyria; assembly: GCF_001687245.7. NCBI lineage: Eukaryota > Metazoa > Arthropoda > Insecta > Diptera > Tephritidae > Rhagoletis > Rhagoletis zephyria. The sequence goes on along the minus strand of NW_016172438.1, from coordinate 1,168 downwards.
GAGCGAGTTTATGTTTGTTTATTAGTCAGACCAAAATAAAAAATAAGACATGCATACCGTCGAATTCAGCTAAAGTATTATAATGCAGGAATCATTGCGTATACTCCAATATTAGTTACAAAGTATTACATATCAGGTCGATTCATGTTTTTGTAGAGCTGGGTCCACTTCATACATAGTACATACCTCTCATTTACTGCAAGATTCGCAAAGCTCAAAAATGGAAATTTTCGGGAGTCGCATTTATTTTTTTCAATTTACTTATAAAGTACAGATAATGGAGATAATTTTTTTCTTCTCACGCAGAAACTACACACAATGAAACATGATATAACGAGTAATTCTCCACAATCTTCCAAATTTTCCATTTTCGAGTTGGTACAGTCTTTTAGCGAATAAGTGACAAGCTATGGATACATAGCTCATAATCTTTAGTTATAGTAGTATACGTAACATTTCCCTCAGACAAAAAATATATTGTATTTTCTCCTTTTTTCATGTACCTATGCACAACGATCTCTTGCACATGTATACATCCATACATATGTATAAATGAATCAATGCGTAAACTCGCATTCCTCTTTCCCCTCACGCGCAACATGAATTACATACAATAAAAAACTTACATAACCACATTCGCATAAACCGATTATGAAGACCCCCTGTATGTATCCAAACATCTAGTTTACCAAGTGTTTCCAGTGAACCGATACCCAACATCGATCAGCTTTACTCTCCGAAATTTCCGCTGGAAATAGTAAGGGAATTCGTAATGGAGGCATTAAAGGAAGCGGTTGAAGTAAATCAGGTGCACAATCGAGATCCTATTGGGTGGACTAACGAAAACTTATTTCTGTAAGTACTTGGAATCCGAGAATTTTAAGCTAAAAGTATTAAAATATTTATCTGTTCTTTACAGTCCTCTTATTAAGCTTACAGATCGTTTACTATTAGTTGGTGTACTAACAGATGAAGATGTACAGAAATTACTGATAATGATTGATCCGGAAACATGGGATAATACGTTCGAAAAAGGTTTGAACTACGTAGTAATTAACAATATTATTAGTAGGATATTTATTCCATTAAAGAAGTGGTAAGGTCGGTGACCTGCATCACTGGAATTTGTGTCAGTTGACATAAATTCACTTTTGTACCGAAATTGATG
>NW_016172437.1:2730-13097 GCF_001687245.7 Rhagoletis zephyria | reverse complement strand
TTTTTTTTTTCTTCATAAGAGAGTTTTTCTTCACTTAATGAAAATGCTTTTATCACTTTTGAGAAGCTTTCACTACTTATTGACCGATCCTTTACTGCAAAGATTACACAAAAAAAATCGTTTATTATATATTCGGCTTTAATTTGTTTCTAGATACATATATTTTATGTATTATTTAATGCTATAAAAATATTATTGGAGTAAAGCGAGGACTTCAATACCAGTTCTATATTATATTGAGCCTCCACTCCTTCAAAAGTTCATTATCATCCGCAAGTTTGTCTCTACCTACATACAATGTGTCTATTATTTGCTGTTCCCTAAATTTCCTCAAGCACAAATTATCTTCCCTTCTGCAAACACACACACACCTGGTCTTTGCTGGTATATTTAGCAGAAGTGGAAAGTTTTTCTTTTACGGGCACAACAAGCCAACTAATTACATCAAGAATGCTTCACATCAAAGTTAATTGGCATATTATTATGTAAGTATGTTTTTCAGGTAGGTCGATCAGTATACTTGTATGCCTAATGTGTAAAGGTTTTTACGAGTAGCAGGCATTTATTTGGCGTGAAGTACACTTGATGGTATGCATGTGTTTGATGGCATGTCATTTTATATGTAGCTTAAAAAAGTATTCGTTTCTATTGTACTTTGAGTAGGTAATCTCCTCAGCCGTTTTTTTTTTAAATTTCCACTAAATCGTATACCAACTTAAAGCAAGCTTTCACTTTTGAATAACCAAAATTTAAAAAATTTTCGAAACTTAGAAAAGTACTTCCGCTTTACTATTTATAATTTTTTTCTAGTTTATTAACTTCTTTTTTCGTAAGCGAATCGCGAAAGCTTTCATTACAAAACTTGAGCTTTCAGCATTTACAGCTACTTTTTCATAGGAGCTTTCAGAGGCTTAATAGCCAAATCTGTTAAGAATTTTTAGGTGTGTTTTCGCCATGACGGCAATTTTACGTTACGTTAACCTGCACTTTTCAAAACTTGGCAATCACCTCGTCTTTTCTTAGTTTACATTTAGTAAAAACTTACAAGGATTTCCTTATAAAATCTTATAAAACTCGAGCTTTTTTAAGCTGCATTTTTCTCAAATGTTTGCTACCTAAGAGTTTCCCATACAACACCTGGGATGGGTTAATGCTACTCTATTTGCAGAAGCCTTCCTTATATAAACTTTTAACACTCCAACACTTTCTGCCACAGGCTTGATTAATTTACGCGTGCCTTCACAAAAGCTTTTCTTCATTTTGAGTAGCTTTCACCGCATAGTGTAAATTTTAGTATTAAAATTATAAAAAACATTTAGTTTTATAAATTATTTTCAGGCAGTAGGAAGATTTCATTGATTTTAAAGCAGCTTTCACAACGTGGCTGCTTTCTTTCTTTGTGGAAACTTTCTTCTTCTCATGAAATTTCACCCCACATAAACTTTCACTAGTTTTAAAAAAGCTTTCCCCACTTTCGATATCACAAAATATATTTTTTTTTTCAATCCTTTCTTGACTCATTTTTCTGTTTAAAGAAAAAATCCCGAAAATTGTATCTTATCGACTGACCTTAGTAATTATTTACCTTTTGCCAACTACAAAAGTATTTAGTTATTTATTTCATTCAATTCGGTGGCGTATCATTGCCAACAGCTGCCGAAGTTAGTCACTATACCTTTTAGTTATTTTCTAACTCACTTCCTAACGTCCCCCTTTTTTACTTATTATTTAACTTTATTTATTTATTTTAGTTTTGCCTATACATTTGCTGTCAACTGCATGCAGTAGATTGTCAACAACAACATGAAAATAAAGTGACGCAAGTTTTGGATCAGAAACTTTTAGGAGATGGTCATACTGATTTTTGTTTTTCCTTTGTTTTTCATTAAGAAAATATTAACAGCATTTGCTAAAACTAAACTTGTCACACTAAAAATAAACGACTTACTTACTGGAAACACCCAAACACTAATTTAATGCTGCTATTTTGGCGATTTCCTCAACATTCTCAGTGTACTGCTTCCACCCCCGACTATTTCAATCAATGGAAATGAAAAGAAATGAAAGTGTTTTTCATTTACTTAATGAATTCAATTATTTATTTACCTTTCGAATATCCGAAGATAGCATGTGCTGTGTGCTCCAACTACGGCANTTGAAAGAGACTTGTTAGTAGCAGCCTTTGTTGCTCCACAGTTACAGCTGTTTGTTGTTGTTTTGCTTGTCTTCAGCACCTGTATGTAATTGGTTTGAAGTCCTTCATTTGTCCAGTGCAAGTATGCTTAATATATTCTTTCATTCCATCACTTTCACTGTACGTCTGTCAAATGTGCGCACCCGCACATACATTTACTTATTAGTTACTCCGCTCTCTGGTATTTCACAATATCAGCCCACGCAGATTTCTTAGCTTTTCGAACAAATCAAATCTCCTCTCCTTTCTTGGCTAATGTTTTATGTCAGTCGGCATCGATGCCGTCGAAGCCATCAAAATGGAAATTTAATTAGTCAAAAAGGCTATGTGCTTAAGCTTTGAGGGGATGTGGAAGTAAATGAATAAATAAATAAATAAAGCAACGCAAGAGCACGAAGGTTGTCTTATAAATGCATTAATGAACGTATATGTATAAGTACAGGTGGTACGAGTAGTAGATAATTACGTACAAGCAATTCAAACACTAAAAAGCGGGCCAGCGCCTGTAAGTAGACAACAACGCCGGAAGCGGTAAGTAATAGTGCGCAGGATAGCCGATAACTCCTTCGGCGTACTTAATGCAGTATCTAATTGAAAGCATAATTAAGCAAAAGCATTGCTTGATGAGAAAATATTTGCAAATCTACATATTTTCTAACTAATGGACTGAAGTTGCAGGACAAGTTGTTACGCAATTAATTTATACTATAGTGCTAGTTACTGTCGAAATTCGACAGTTTTTCTAGTTTTAGAAGCCTTGGAGATGTTTTCTAACTTAACACGTAGCAAAACTTATACGGTACAAATTAACTAACCGGAAAATCTTCTGTTGGTCTTTGGAGGACCTCGGCAGGACTTGGAATTGACCCGATACATTCAAGTTTATCGATAAATTTCAATGATTTGATACATATCGATAGTTCGATGAATTTCAAGAACACTAAAATTCGATAACTCAACAAAATTCGTTAACTCGACCAATTTCGATAAATGTGAAATTCGATGGCTCGATAAATTTCGATAACTCAAAAATGTAAAAACTTTGGATACCTTTATAAATTTTTACTTTTGACATCTCCACACTTTTCGAAAGCTATCGAAAAATTTTGATATCTCATTACACTCTGTTAGCACGATAAAATTCGATAACCAGTGATAAATCGATAAGCTTATATAATCTTGAAATTTCGATAAATCAATATATTTCGAAAATTCCATAAACTTCGCTTCGTTGAACCAACCAATTTCAGTAGATCAATAATTATCGATAACTCTGTAAGTTGAAAGAACTCCATGCATTACGTCACCTCGATATATTTCGTTGTCTATAAATAATGATCATTCAATAAATATCGATAACTTGATGCATTTCTTTAACTTGACAAATTTCGTTAATCCCACATGTTTTTATAGCTCGATAACTATCCGTAAATTTGAACAACTTAGTTTCTGTGTCTATAAATTTCGACAACTCAGTAAACATTGATCGGTTTGAATAATTCGATACGGTGCGATAACTTAATAAGCATAGATAAATTTCGATAATAATAAACTTCGATGATTCGATAAATTTCTGTAACCTTTATAGCTAATTTTATTTCGATTCCTATCGGAAAATTTCAGCTCTGTTAACCTTATGTATTTCTCATTGTCTCCATTTTCGCCTTTATCTCAATTTTCGACTTTATCTTCACTTTTGCCTTTTTTGTCTTCATCGTTATCACTTGTTTCTTCATCTTCATATTTATCTTTATTTCAAAGTTTAATTTCAAATACGAAGTAAAACCAAATGTGAAACCGCTTAAATTGAATAGGTTTCAAAAACAACCATACACAAATATGGAAATTTTTAAACGACGATTTTCAACCAATTTCGAAACTATAAAAACTCTCCTCATCTACAGCAAATTACTTTTCCAACGGTGTTTTTGGATTTGAAATCGGTAACTTTACCTTGGTCTTCATCTTTGTTTTTATCTTTCACATCTTTGCTTATATCCTTTTCTTTTTCTTCTCACGTAGATGAGATGAGGTGCGATGACGTGATAAGATGTGACGTGATTTTATGTGATGTGATAGGATGTCATGTCATGTGTTGTCATATCCTGTGATGTCATGTCATATGATGTCATACCATACGATGTCATATCATGTGATGTCAAGTCATGTGATGTCATGCCATATAATGTGATGTCACGTGATATCGTGTGATGTGATATCATATTATGTGATGTAATATCATGTTATGTCTCTTTATATCATGTGATAAAATGTGATGTGATGTCATGTAATGTGATCACATTCCTTGTTCCGATTAGTATATCGATAACCCTTTTGGTAACTGTGTCGATAAAAATACCGATAACAATATCCATAAACATATAGAAAAATACAACGATTGTAAGTTCGATTAATTCATCGATAAATATAACAATCATCAGTATCGATTATTGTACATATCGTTAAAAATATAAATGACTAAATCGATGACAAAATCAATTATTTAATCGATTATTTTACCTATACCAATATCCATTATTGTATCGATAACAATATCGATTATTATTATTGATTATTATATCGATTACAATAGCGGTTATTTAATCAATAACAGTATCGATAACAATATAGATTATTTTATCGATAGAAATATCGATTATTATATCGATAAAAATATCGAGTTTTATATCGATAACAATATCGATCTTCACCTCATCCTTTTCTTCATATTTATCTTTATTTTTGCATATTCCTCCCACCTTTACCTTAAAGTGTTTAAATTTACTTTGATCGTCGTTTTTGCCTGAACCTCTAGGCATCTTTGTTTTTGTTTTTATTCTCAAACCGTTAAACCGCTGAGTACCATTTCCATGTGCATTATTCCCCTCGAATTTTACGATTTACTTCCAACCAACTGCCGCTAAAGAAGTTTCACTTCATAAATTCAAGAAATGTTCTTACCATTTCAGTTACCCTAATTCTGATGTATCGGTCATTGTCTCCATTTTCGACTTTTTCTTCACTTTTGCCTTCTTTTTTTTTTTGACTTCATCGTTATCATTTATTTCTTCATCTTCATATTTATCTTTATTTCGAAGCTTAATTTCAAATGTGTAGTGAAGCAACAGGCGAAACATGTCAAATTGAACATGTTGCAGCAACATGTATACACAATTCGAAAATGTTTAAACGACGGTTTTGGCCGTAATTTTCAACCAATTGTGAAACCATAAAAACTCTGCTCAACTACGGGAAAATGCCTTTCCAACGGTGTTCTTGGTTTTGAAATCGGTTCGGTAGAATCGCCAAACGAACGGAGACAAAATTTATGTTAGCGTATTAATATATAGATTAAATTCTTGTAAAATATTTTGTATACAATTTCATGTCAACCAACTACAGGAGGCATATCATGCATGTTTCAGTAATCAAATATTATTTGCCGTTGACGTATGATTAATTTAATAAAATAATTTGGAAACAAATATATATCATAATTAAAGCCAAAATCGTTGTTGAATTTTTTTTCAAAGTAATATAGGCTAGTTATGCAAAAAGCTTTATATTGCAAACATTAATTTTCTAGCGTAAATGAAGGACTTTGTTGTTATTTATTTACAAGCATAGCAGGCAGCAACTAATTATATCAACAGTTGCATAACCAGCAGGCGCAGGCGCTGGCATTAAATTACACTTTGACATTATGTATGTGCTGGTGTATGTGTATTGAAGCAGGCAAGTTGAATAATTGTGATAATTTATTATTTGGGCAGTGATTGGTTATAAAATTAATTACATTTTTTTTTTTTTTGAAAAAAAGTATGCCTAAAAAAGTTGAGTAAATAAAGGGAGTTAATCTCTGCCTCTTTAATTAAAATAAGATAACTCCAAACCGATCAAAACTTTGGTTAGCGCTGCATCGTCCACAATCTGGCCCTATACATCATTCTAGAGCTACAGAGATGTTACTACTAATGAGAAAACTTACAAAAATCACTCAATTTTCAACTTATTTCAACCACCCTAGATATAAGTATTAATCTCACTGCTTATTCTAAAAAAAAAAANAGCTGAAATTTACTAACGAAGGAAATAAAGAACAACAGAGCCTCAACCGCCAAAATAAACGTAAGCGAAACTTTATGCAAAATCTTTTTGTTGCACAGATACTCCTAGAGCGTCTAGATTTCTGCATCCAAAAGAGCTTCGGCTCGATATAATATGTGTATGAGTTTGTCTTCAAAGAGCACTGGTTTATACCGTAACTAATTCTACTGGCAAGAAATAGGCCTTTACAAGCAGAAATGAGCTTTCATGCCATTGAAGGCATTCAATTGTACATTGAAAAGAGCTTTCACTAAAAAATCCGGAGGGATTGAGGCGTTTCACTAATAAAAGCCAAAAAGGTAAACCTTTCACCTTGAGAATGGAAAGTTAAGTACTAATGCACACTAAATATGAAAAATATCTTACATTTGAACTATGCCCACCATCGTCTGCTGCGGTGTAATCAGTAATGCTCATTATAAAATTCTATAACAAATTTTTATTTTCCTTCCAACGGCCTTGTTAATTAAGCATCTTTTAAAATATATACAACTTTACATTCTTTGGATCGGACGTCAACTGAGCTTTCTAAATTTTCAGTAATTTACAGTAAGTTACGATTACTTTTAGCTACAACTATCTAAGAGTGTTTTGGGTTGAAACTAATAACCAGAAAGAGGGTTGAATGTGAACTTTTTTGTGCACTCTATGAGCTTTCACTGAAATAAGATTTCCTTAGCAACAAGTTAATTCTTTTTTTTATAATTCATACTTTTTATAAAAAACCCATAAAATAAAGCGTGCTATAAAATCATTGAGCATTCATCAATTTTCGAAATTGAAGTTTTCACTAAAACTATGTTCACATATCAATATTATCTCAATCAAAGCTCGTTTTTTAATCACCCCGTGTACACAGGCAAATCTCAGATTATTAGCCGTCAAATTGGTTGTTCTTGTTATTCTCACATCTCAAGGAAAATTTATGTTTCTTCTCTGTGCCACCGTGATCACGTTTTTCTGCTATAATAAGCAATATAAATATATTTTAACTTAACATTTTATTAAAAATACCTTTACAAACCTCTTTTACTTGCTAGCGTACATTTTTGTTTACTTTTACATTTGGCATTTCTCCTCTCTTTCGCAAAAACAATCGATAAAACTAGGATGGACACCGAAAAGTTATCGGTTAAATCTGAGATTATTTTATAATTAAAGTTTAACAAGGGACGAATTTTATATGGCTAATCTCTTGTTATAATTACAGATTAGGGTGTTAAGCTCGAAAATGAGGATAATCTACTTATATGTGAACCTAGTATAAAACTACTAAGCTTTCACTAAAGATATTAAGCTTTTGCTTTCAAGACTCTAAGACCTTTCTCGAAAACAGAATTAAATTTCTCATACAAATTTTACCTATATATTTACAAAGGGCTTTTTGTCAAATGGTGAAAAGTGGAAAAATAAATTACTAATTGAAAAATTAGACAAACTTCTCTTAACTGTGGGATTTTTTATAAAAAAGGACAGCGGTGAAATCGAACATGAGTACAAAGCCCTAGCTCCGAGTAGAAGTGCCTTGAATTTTTTTCAAAATAAAGTATTTAACTATTTAAAAAATAAAAATAAAAATCTTATAAATTAAAAAGGAAATCTCTAGAAGACCAGCACCGATAAGTTAATAGTAAAATTCGAAATGAAAGTATTAAATATTAAAAAAAAATCATGTACTACTTACTAAATAATTAGTAAAAAAGTTTAGCGTTTCCAAAACAAAAGATTCCTATATGAAAGATTCTGCTCACTAGTGTGCACTATATAGAACAAAAGCTTTTGGAGAGCTAACTATTTCACTGTAAAGCTAAACTTTTTAAAAAAATTTTAAATTTCCTAAAAAACGTGAAAGCGCTCTCAGAACTTTATTTTAATGGAACTTTTTTCTCAAATTTTTTTTGCTCACATATACATGCATGTATTGGAAGGATAGCCAATACAACTTATATATCTTATACAAGTCTTCCTAAATAATTTTTTTAAGTTAAAACCTAGGGATTTTTTATGTTAAATCAAAAGCCCTTAATTACAATAGATGGCACAAATTTATAATAAATGGTAGCTCCTTCAACACAAGCTGCCCAGTGAACTAAGCATACTTACAGGTCATGAAGATACTCCACGACACATAGCCCTCATACGCATACAAGTATGTAGTTGGTGGTAGACGGCAAAAAAAGATATTCGCAAAAAGAACCTAAAGCAAAAACATCAAAACCAAAAAAAAAAACAAAAAAAAAATTACTGAAGCGCCACTAAATTTGATGGATGAGTTGCCACATTTTTTTTCTTTTTCTTATTTTAATTATTTCGCCCTTTCATCATGTTTTTTCTTTTTTTTCTCCGCCTGTCGCTGATGCCAACAATTTCTGCTAACACTTGACTGTCTATGAGTAAGCGTTGAAATATTGAATAGCGAGCCAAATTAAAATATGAATTTGCCTAAGCGGCAGAATGAAATATATTGAATAGAATGAAAGAAGAAAAAACCAACGCAAAAAATTGATAATAGAAAAATGAAATGTCGAAAAAATGCTAAGCCCAGCCAAGCCGCATCGTGATGATAAATCAAAGCCTTTTCGTTGGTCGAACAAAATAAGGCGCAAAAAAAGGCAGGCAACAACAAACCAAGTGAATGGAAAAAGTGTCGAAACAAAAATAAATAATCGAAATATCACGCGCGCCATACATTGCATATGCTGAGTGCTCGATATGTTGTACATCGTCGAGTGGCATGTTGCATACATTGAGTGCTCGCTGGTTGCTGCAATACAGTCAAATCGAGCGTTGAATAGCCGGATGGGAGGGAAATTGACGCTGGAGGCAGGTGGTTGGAGGCTGGTTATACGCTGGTATGAATGAGAGTGTGAGTGAGTGTGAGTGCGATTGCTTGAATGGAGCATGAAATACTTGTTGTAAATTACATGCTACATTCGTCGTATTTGTATTTGTATTTGTTGTTGCATGAAAATAAATTGCAAATCACTTTGGCAACAAGCAAATAGCAAATACAACAACAGCATCAATATCAAAAACCAGAAAAGAAATAGGAAAAATCAACAGCTAGCAGTGCTAGCATGAAAATCATTGCCTATCAGCAGGCGCGCATGTAAAAAATATGTTTTCATGCTCTTGTGAATATATGGTTTTAACAGTTATTGGGATTTGTGCTGATTTTTTTTTATTTTTTTTGTTGCGCTCTTTCTCTATGCGGCTATTTAAAGTTGAGTGTTGAAATTGAATAGATAACGACAGAATGCACAGCTGCTCGCTGTATGTAGCATTAGAGTAGTGCTCTATGCATTTTTTCTATTATATTTATTTGGAAAGGATTTTCATTGATATTTTTATTTTAATAGCAAATCGAATTTTTTCTCCACTGAATTGCATGCCTTTCCACTTTTAATTGCATAACCGAACCTCACTCTCTTACGGTGCGATAAATAGCGCTTATTTTGCTGAATCGTATTCAGCTTAGCTGATAGCGGAAATAAATAAATTAATGTAGGTATATTAAAATATGTTCATGCAAAAGCGGCTTTTAACTTTCAAGGCAAATAAATTGGCATTTAATTTGATTTCTGCTTTGGGATAATAATTACTTTTACGAATATACGGTGCGGCAGGTATTTTTTGCAATTGACTGACTCTGATTTTCTATAAATATTATTTTTTATTTACTAGTGGTTAGCCGGGAAATTCCAAGTCAAATAAAAAGTTAATAAAAATATTCAATTTGGTCATAAATTGAGGGGCTTTCAGTGAGCTTCTTCGCCGTCAATTTTTCAGCTTTCACTACAACCGTTCAAAGGGAAGGTACGCTGGAATTTTTGGTTAAGGAAATTTTTCCTTCACATTGGTGAGCTCCAAAGCAAAACAAAGCTTCCACAAAGGCAGTAGCAACTTTCATTCAGTGATGCCAGACATTCTCTGTTAAATATCCCACGGAAATGGGGAAAAAATCCCTCAATTACCCACATCTTGAAAATTTATCCCACAAAATTCCCAACGAATTTAAACATATACATGTTTCAGTAGTAAAGAAGTAAAATTCATATAAAATAAT
>NW_016172437.1:0-2720 GCF_001687245.7 Rhagoletis zephyria | reverse complement strand
CTGTTTTTCATGGCAGGAATACACTCGGAGGTTTGCCATTGCCTGCCGAGGGCCGACCGCTGTTAAGAAAAAACCCCTTTTTCTGCATTTTTTTCACTCATTCATTTTTTTACTTTCATTTTTTTGCTCACTTACTAAGGGCCTAAAAGAATTTTTTGGTGACTTTAAAATTGAAGCACATTCATGTGCTATTTAACATTTCATCAGATAATTTGTTCCGCTTTTTACATGAAACGCCAGTTACAACTGAAAAGATTCTTTCTTACTCAGCGCTTGAATTGGTTAACGTAAGAAGATTTTCGAAATTGTCCTTATACTTTTTAACAATTATATAACATTTCACTCCACATCACATCTTCAGAACGATTAATTACGTAAGAATGTCGAATATTCTTGAATTTTGATCAATTATGCAACAATAACTGCGTCAAAAGAAAATCCTTTATTTATATGAAGTGTCCCTTTTTTCCCTTTTAATAATTTTTGATGCAAAATATCCCTCAAATAGGGAAATTACCCACAATCTGGCATCACTGCTTTCATAATTTATGGAGATTCAATTTTTCAGGTCAAAAAAGATTCACTTACAATATTTAGCTTATAAACATCCTCGTTAAAAAAGCTTCGAAAGCACATTCTGGCAAATTTATTAAACAACTTAGGCTAATTAATAAGATTTTTACTTAGACATAAAAGCTACATAACAACATGCCTTAAAACCATATACAAGCTTCATAGAAGCTTTCATTTGATCAATCAAGAAAACATCATAAGGGCTTAATGAAATTTCAAGAGCCTCTATTTGTTAGGCTATACAAGTTACAGTTATGTTTTTCACCATTTTTAGATGAAAGCTTCGAAAATCTAAAAATCTATTTAGTATATTTCTGTGTACAACTTTCTTTAAATTAGGAAGGCAATCACAAGCTTTCACCTTGAAACAGTTATTGACTTACTGTCATTTTGCAACGGTTTCATTTCTCATTCGACTTTTTTAGCAAATATTTTTGGTCAAAATATGACCATTGCGATCAGTGTTGCCATTTTGTGCTTTTGGAGCTAGATTTAGCTCTTTATTTTTTTTCTCCAAAAATTGGGCTTTAGCTCCTAGTTCTTTTTTCAGCACTTTTAAAAATTTTCTAGCACTTTTTTAGATCCAGAAAGTTTTAGTTTTATTTGATAATATATTAAAATTACAAATATGTCATTGCAAAAGTGTTGACTAAGCTCACAAACAATACCGGACAGTAGTTCCAGCTCCGATAAGCCAAAACATAAGCGTTGATAAAATGAAAAATTTCGAAATGCAGTGGAAAAACATGCATTTGTATCCACGGGAAAATACAAACTCTACCAAAAACTCTTGGATCTAGATTACACAAATCAAAAACTAATAAGAAGAAAATAGTTTATTTGATCGCGCGGATTTTGCTTTTAGCTTACCAACCTTACCTTTAAGGAGCGATGAAAATAAAACTTTTAGGAAAAATTTTGCTAAAAAATGATTCGTAACTTGAGTTTTTATGGTCAATTCAAATATCTGCAATTGCCGATCTTAACAGTTAATAAAGTATTTTTAGTTCATTGTCTAGTTTATATAAGTATGTGCATACAAATACATAAGTGGTATAAGTGCCATAAATAAGAATTCGGAATATATGCACCTCATTTTGGTTTTAAAAGTTTTTTTGCGCACTTAAATGTATTTCTTGTTTTTACTAAAATAGCGAAAAATGTAAAAACAACATTACGTCAATAAATACTCAACTTAAAAATACATAAATTTGCTCTTCATTTTAGGTAATATTACAGCCAATTTCAGGAAAACAATTTAATTAAAAAAATATTTTAATTTTTTTAAATTTATATGGAAATTTACAGAAATTAATAAATTGCTGGTAAACCGGCGGTTAGTACTATTTAGCTCTTTTTTCGACCGTTTTAGCTCCAAACGAATTTTTTTTTCTGGCAACACTGGTTCCAATGTTCCGCTCATTTCGCAGATGCTTTCAGGGTTATTGGCGATTATATGTGGTGCTCTTAGTAAATCTTATAGCTTTCATAAACAGAGATTTTTACTAGATAATACTTTCATTAATTTCCTAACTGCATGTCTATCTGGAAAATAGTTTTTATTTTTCATGATTTTAAAATGACTAAACGCTTTTTATTACCTTCCTTTTATTAACTAGGGATGTAACTATGTAATATTGATGCGCCTAAAAGATGCAGCGATTTCTATTCTCAAGTTACATACCTGATGACAGTACGAATGGCAATTATAATAGGGAGGTTTTAGTTTTTTAAACTATAATTTTATTTTATTTTATTTTCGGGTATTGAAAATTTATATTTTGACAGCCTTAAGGCACTTGAACAATATATGGAAATTTAAGTGCTCAGCCAATTTCACGTTTTTCAGAAGCTTTCGAAATTTTTCAAAGCTTCAAGCAGCAAAGTATGGAGGCTAGTGCATTTTAAGAGGTTTTTTTCTCTATAAAACCAAGAAAGAAATCAGAGCCATCACCAGAGAACTTAGATAGATAGAGAAGGTGCAAATTTTTGGAACGTAAACTTGTTTGGCTGAAAAATAAATCCATGGAATATCACCACAGCGCGATTAACATTTCAAGAAGAGTTAACAGAGAAAAATGTAAATTTCTGTTATGATAATGTTATATTTGTTGCAAGTGTCTGGCTATGTGTTGCTAGGTTGCGGG
>NW_016172436.1:11359-13093 GCF_001687245.7 Rhagoletis zephyria | reverse complement strand
GGCCCGGACAACTTATTGTTAGCCCGTAAAGGCCCTCTGCTCATTACCGACTTCACCGTTTTACAGTGCAAATTACGAATGAGTGATAACATTATGAATGGGAGGGCGGATTACGTGCAGTGGGAACGTAGTATAATTCGCTCTGCGAAGAGGGCTGCAGCGGGATTGAAACCTTGAGTCAAACGGCTAGGCTGGTANTCCCGATGGCTTTTTAACGGAGAACTCTCTGCTCTTCTAGAGACTCAGTTTCATGGAAATCAGGTGATGGTTTCGCCTTCCTCTCCCTCAAGTAGGGAGGAAGGGTATGCGAGAACCACAGTTACAAGGTACAATTGGTTTGTTGCCAGAAATGTGGCCAATGAAGATGCCCTAAGATATGCTATTGAGTTTTTGCATCCTACCTATTGTACTTAAAGAAGGTGTTAAGATTTAGTTGGCGAACGTGCAAAAAATTTTCACAGCATCGCCAGCACTTGCCTACATACCACAAATAAATTAGATTTGTTCCATGTTGGCGTAGCTGGCCATCACTATTCATGGTCAGAAGGAGGTCAGTATGTCACGTGCGGATTTAGAAAGAGCTGCCATCAAAGTAGCATGCTTATAATAATTTATGTGTAGGAAATATGCAAAATATATACAAAAGTGTGCAAAATATTTACAAAAATATGCAAATATTCAAAACATATACAAACACGTAAAATATGTGAAAACATGCAAAACATAATAGGTCCAAATTAACTCACTTCCTACTATAATGAGTTTCTACTCAGGTCCGGACTTTCTGTGAAGTTAAACAAAAATAATCACTTCACGAAGGCTTTTTCAGAATGAACGAACTTACAGTACTTTCGTTGACGTTTTTAGTAAGATCAATTACGCTTTTCATTGATTTTAATTTTTTTCTCTCAGTTTATGCACTATTCAAGTGTTTGCTACGAATTCGGATTACAGGAATTTATTGTGTATGTGTCTGGAACTATTTACGGCATTCAACAAGTACGAGTACATGTTCCAGATCCTATGAGAAGAACTCATCTACACACTTATGCATATAACATACATAGCTCTGTTGCAAGCGACTAATTTGCCATTTATTATATTTTCAAAGCAAATACGAAGCGCAAAATCTTACGAAATTCTACATTCGACAATGTGTGGTCTTGTCGAAATGGACAAACGGACATGTGGACAAGCGAACGGTATGCCATGCCCAAATTATTTAGCTGTCAAATAGCTTACAAAACTGTCAATTTGTAATAAAATTGAAAAATTACACTTTTCGTTTTTTTTTTGTATATACGTACATACATATGTAGCTGACATGCGTAAGCGTTGATATTTGTCAAACATGTTGGCATTTCGTCTGTAAACATGTCAAATCCCCATATTTAGACAGAGAGGACGAAAGAAGTGGTGAAGGAAGGGACACATCGGCTTGGGCCGATAGATTCGAAATTATAGGTGTAGCTGATGCCGCCGCCAGTGGCAGAAGCAATTTGTAATGCCTCAGCTTGGTAGGCATTCTTTTGATGTTTCTTGCATTTTTCAATGCACTTTTTTGTAGGTTTTCTATTTTGTTGCAAATTTGTAGTATGTTTTTTCTTAACTCCTAGTAAATAGTGTCTCGCATAACATGTTAAACAAAAATTACTGCAGCAACTGGTTTTGGCCATTGCGGTCTTTTTGGCTAATTCGCAAATGACTACAGCTTGAATTTGTTGGTTGGTTTTT
>NW_016172436.1:7476-10973 GCF_001687245.7 Rhagoletis zephyria | reverse complement strand
CGGTATGCCATGCCCAAATTATTTAGCTGTCAAATAGCTTACAAAACTGTCAATTTGTAATAAAATTGAAAAATTACACTTTTCGTTTTTTTTTTGTATATACGTACATACATATGTAGCTGACATGCGTAAGCGTTGATATTTGTCAAACATGTTGGCATTTCGTCTGTAAACATGTCAAATCCCCATATTTAGACAGAGAGGACGAAAGAAGTGGTGAAGGAAGGGACACATCGGCTTGGGCCGATAGATTCGAAATTATAGGTGTAGCTGATGCCGCCGCCAGTGGCAGAAGCAATTTGTAATGCCTCAGCTTGGTAGGCATTCTTTTGATGTTTCTTGCATTTTTCAATGCACTTTTTTGTAGGTTTTCTATTTTGTTGCAAATTTGTAGTGTGTTTTTTCTTAACTCCTAGTAAATAGTGTCTCGCATAACATGTTAAACAAAAATTACTGCAGCAACTGGTTTTGGCCATTGCGGTCTTTTTGGCTAATTCGCAAATGACTACAGCTTGAATTTGTTGGTTGGTTTTTGTTTTGGTAATTACCTTAACGGTAGTTGGGGTCTTGTTGATGCCCGTCAGCAGATTACACACCAGAGAATAACTGACTTCCAAATGACATGCGTGCCAAACGATGGCTACTTGGTTGATAGATGGCAGCAAGCTATTGAGCATAATATTCTTTAACATTTTCACACGTCGGGTTTTGCTTTGGCAAAAAAAAAAATGGAACCTAAATTATTGGTACATAAATCACTAAAAGCTGTTACCGCTGAAAAGCCATACAAAACACATAAAGGATTTGTGTAATGCGATTGGCATTTAGTGATAAAATTACAACAGCAATTTTGACAAATTAGTCAAAGCGGTACGTGCGAAAAGCGTGAAAAAATTTGTTGAAAAATATCCAAAATGTGGCTGATGGATGATGCCCAAATCAGTATTNTGCCAAGTTTTTTTTTCATGCTTTTCAGGGATATAAAGACGGATTGGGAAATCGTCCAATAACAAGGAGTAGGTACGCTTTATTCGGCTTCCTAAATGTGGAAGCGGCATTCAACAACATGGATCACTCTCTGGTCGCCACCTGATTTCGAAATAAAGGATTAGATGCAACCATATGCCTAGCTTATTAGCTACAAGGTTTTTGGGCAATGTCGAAGATTAGAAGCTGGAGGGGCATTCCTACTCACTGAGTCTTCACGTAACGACAATTCACGTTGGGACAATTCTTTCTTTTGTGATTACTACTTATGTAAGCAAAGGAGGGAAGTGAAGCATTTCTTCCAGTTAGGAAATATCAGGAGAGCTAAAAGAAAAAGGCAATAAATTAGCAACAGGAATTTACGGGGTATGCATGGCTCAGTGGTTAGCGCTTCTGGCTTTGCACATCGATGATGCGGATTCGATCCCTGCTGATGTTGAGATCTCCGAATTAGCAGCCAAAACTTGTACTTTGTTGCTTTTTCCATTTTTCCTAATAAACATAAACGGGGTACAAAGCTCAATAACAATATTAAAGTTTAAGAAAAAACTTCTCAGGAGTTTATTATCCTTGCTAAGCCTCTGGAGATCGCTTGCTTGATTTGGAAAGAAAATAAGGATAAAAATGTAAAATCCATCCCTTCATACAACCCGACTTAAATAGAAGATAGATATGTGGAATATCTTCAAGAAGACATTGTGACAAAGATCAGATTGAAATGGACTTTTAACTCGTTTGAATCAGTTACACAGGCCGCCGGGCGTCAATTGGCACAAAAGATAAACAGCTGGCGTGCGTTATTCTCAATTCAATTCAAAACCGCTTAGGGGGTTACAAAGAAGATGAAGCAATCATACTCTGTGCGGTAAAAAAAAATGCGAAGAAGAAGTTCTAGTGTTTCCTTAGAACTGTTCCCTTGCAAATATTAAGCTTGCTGTGTGAACATAACATAACAGAAAAGGTAATTGTTGCGAAACATTTTTACCTTGGGAAACAACGGTTATACTGTAAAATATATCATTAACTGTTAGTTATTACATGTTAATAGCTTAATGTATACTAAAATGTTAGTAATAGAAAAACTTTAGCTCAACCAATAACAAAGATGCTTCGTATCAGTTAAAGTACCCCTGAAAAACAGCATACACAGAGGATTTATTTTTTTTCCTAACTACATGCGAAAAGGTATGGGGTTTACCAAACGTTTTTTCCAAGGCATACAGGTAACAAATATCAGAGATTAAAAGGCTTCCTCTCAAAACTAAAAAGTACGCGGTAATCACAACAAAAAATGGATCGACCATTGAAACCGCTATTGTGGTTCACAGGTAGCTGGCAGCTAAACACATCTCTTATGACACCAGTTGAGCTCTTTAAAAAATTAGCTAAGTATTTACGCTTTCACGAAAACTTTAATGTCCTTGAATATGTAAACTACTATATTGCTTAGTTATTTAAAGCACCTCAGCAATATTTCCATTATTAAGTTGGTTTCAGTTATTATTGTTACCCAACATATAATATTTAAAATACATAATATGCAGTTGTTTTGAGAAAAGGGAAAATTATGAACACTACCCTTTGTTTACCTCGATGTGCATTAACTAAGCAAGTATTTGCGTTGTTTGGCTAAAGTATGCACTAGAATTGTGTGTGGCCGTAACAAGCCTGCTAGCAGAAAATAAAGGAAAAACAAAAAACCGCGTCTCCATTTCTGAAAAAATTTTAGATTTTTCTCGCGAAACTGAACAGCTGCAGCTGTTTATTTCGATTATGCTCGGCGCCTTGAATGCAATGCATTTTATGAAAAAAAAATAGTGTGCTTCATTTTGAAGTTTGTTAAAATTCCAAAGTAAAATGACTTAAGCTAGTTTTGCTATTAATTTTATTTCTCTGGAGGTTTCTATTAAATTTTTCAATAGAAATCATTTCGAGATAATTGAAAATTTCCTTATTTTATCGAATATAAGATCAAGTAAAGTCATACATGATTTCTTTGAATATGCTTCGAGTTCGTACTGACTTTTGGCTTTGGTGAATCCTGCTATTAAGTAGGATGAAATATCGGAAAAAATATCTACTTAGTTTTCTCAATTAAGTTATAATTTAAATTATTAACCCTTTGTGATTAACTGCCGGAAATTGAATTAAAATAATTTTGAAAAAATTTTTTAGGCGAATGTATTCCGTCCATTTAAAGGGGTGAAAGGAGTTTAGTACTTACTTTAAGTACCACAAATTTTTGGGACAATCATCCTTATTTAATGTAACCTAGTTGCTTAACCTGGCAAATCCACCATAAACCAGGTATTCACAATACGCCAAATCTTGGAAAAGACCCGAGAGAAAAGGATCGACACTCAACACCTATTTGTCGACTTTAAAGCCGCTTTTGACAGCACTAAAAGGAATCGCCTATACGCCGCTATGTCTGAATTCGGCATCCTCTCAAAACTCATACGGCTGTGTAAAATGACGTTGAGCAATACCACCAGCTCCGTCAGAATTGG
>NW_016172436.1:0-7255 GCF_001687245.7 Rhagoletis zephyria | reverse complement strand
ATGTTGGAGAAGATAATAAGAGCTTCAGAACTGAACCACTCAGGAACAATTTACTACAAGAGCGTGCAATTGCTGGCTTATGCCGATGACATCGACATCATCGGTAACAAAAACCGCGAAGTCTGTTCTGCCTTTTCCAAGTTGGATAAGGAAGCAAAGCGAATGGGTCTGGTGGTAAACGAGGGCAAGACGAAGTATCTCCTGTCATCAAAACACATCACAGCACATTCGCGCCTTGGCACCCACGTCACTGTTGACAGTTACAATTTCGAGAAAGTAGAGAATTTCGTTTACTTGGGAACCAGCATTAACACCGATAATAATGTCAGCATTGAAATCCAACGTAGAATCACTCTTGCCAACAAGTGCTACTTTGGACTGAGTAGGCAATTCAGGAGTAAAGTCCTCTCTCGACGTACGAAAACCACGCTCTATAAGTCACTCATCATGCCCGTGCTGGTATATGGCGCAGAAGCATGGACAATGACAACATCCGATGAGGCGGCTCTTGGAGTGTTTGAGAGAAAGATTTTGCGGAAGATTTACGGGCCTTTACGCGTTGGCGACGGCGAGTACCGCAGACGATGGAACGATGAGCTGTACAACGATATGGACATAGTGCAGCGAATTAAAATACAGCGGCTCCGCTGACTTGGTCATGTCGTTCGAATGGACACCGACGCTCTAGCTCTGAAAGTATTCAACTCGGAACCCGCTGGTGGTAGCAGAGGAAGAGGGAGGCCCCCACTGCGATGGAAAGATCAGGTGGAGAAGGACTTGGCTACACTTGGCGTTTCCAATTGGCGTCAGTTGGCACAGACGAGAAACGACTGGCATGCTTTGCTGAACTCGGCCAAAATCGTTTAGGCGGTTACAGCACCAAAAAAAGAAGAAGAAGAAGAGAAGTTGCTTAACCTCTACTGCATGAATTGTAAAGGAGATGAATAAAACAAATTCAACTGTGAAAATCGATTTATTTACGTGTCAATAAACAGATCGAAAGAAAAAAAGACTCAATCCCATTTATTTTAATTTCTGTTTTCGCGAAGCCGTACTTATATAGAAAATTGTGTGAAAACAATATACAACTTTTGGAGAACGTTAAACTAAACACAAAAAAGTGTCTGCGTTTGGTCTTCAGATGCACTGAACACGAATCTGAAGTCCCTTTTGCTCCATCACCTCAAATTTTTTTTAACCTCAAAAACCCCGGCGGTTAGTGTCATATTCCAAATACAAGAATTGAGTTAAAAATGGATAGATTTTCGATACCTCTTCTTCTATGTTTTGTAAAAATGTTATAGCTGTATCGATTCCCAATAGGGCTATTCGCGATTCGGTGCATAAGAGCTGACAAATTTATGCAATTGCAGAAATATGCCATGGATTGTGAGCGACCTTTATTAAACTGTCATGGTAAAGCTTTTGCAAAACAATTTTTGTGCATCAGCTTTGGTTTTGTTTATGAATGCAATGCATAGCATTTTTATGCTATGGATTTTCGGTATTGCAAATTTGCCAAGCCATGACAAATGCAAATGCGTGTATTTTGTTTGTGTATTGCAAATAATTTGCAATACAAATTTGCAATGCAATGATGCTAGGCCATTTGCACCGGATCGCGAATAGCCCTAATATATCACTAGAAAAAATATGTATTAATTTTTACTACGGGCGTATGTATACAGTGCCGGATAAAAGTATTGGCATAGAGATTCTTTCGAAATGTATGCAAAGTTTTATATTTTACAAAAATATAGTTAATACTACAACAAGCAAAAATAAATAAAATTCTAAACTTTGCGCAAAACTCTAATGAGATTTTTTAGAAAAATATTTAGTATGCAGTTTCGAGCTCATTAAATTTTAGTATAACAGAGTGCATATTTGAAGTTTCTAAAAAATTGCATTGATTTTTGCTTTACACTGAACACGACACAACATTGAAACTTTGGGTATTAGATGCAAAAGAATTAATTTGTTGAGTCTCTATAGTGGAATTTTAACTTTGTCTCCTGTGCGACACGCCTTAATCGTCTCGAATCGGAACCGAAATTTATATGTGATATCTATGAACGTGATATTACTGATTGAGGGGATGAGACTGAATAAATCGTTCATTTGGTTTTTTAAGGACCACCCTAATATACATATGGACATATGTGAGCGCCAAACATTTACCTTTCTCACCAACCCTTGCTCGAAAACACTCTGATACTATTGTACAATAGCCGTCATGTTGGTTTGACTTGAATATTAATTTCTATCAATATACATAGTGGGTGCGTACCACATAATAATAATTACAAAGACTACTATCCTCTTTGCATGAAGGATGCCGCACAGAATATCCTAATACCTTTGTAAGAAATGGATATTTAATCTTAAATGATTACCTCCACTTAGTCAACTATGTAAATGAATGTTAGGTCAAAGGTGTTCAACTCGCTTTAGCTAACGAAATGCATGCACTCAATTATAGGCTGACCTATGTTGCATATAACCATTTACATAAATATTAAAACGACTTAAAACTAAAATATATTTTGGCTAATGAAGCAGCTCAATGAAAGCTATCGGGCTAAAGTAGTGGTGTTACTGAGCATTATTATAATGCTATAATGAGGAGTGTTGAAAACATGAAGAAGAGAATATTGTACCTACACAAATGCATTCTAACTAATTTATGAGTTGAAGGACAATTTCTATATGTATCTTCCTCAATGAGATAGCTTCCCTCACTTCCACTACCCATCTACCTGTGTAAAATCACTTCATTTACATCCTTTTCTTTGCCAACTCCTTTTTATTTTTTTATTTACTTTAGCCAATGAAAATGTTATACATAGAGCGGTATTTCTTTGTTTTCATTCGCAGTGCGCCTCAAAGTTGATCTTTTAAAGCAAGTATTGGTTTTAAAGCAAAATACATTACAACCTCAAATATCATTGATTTAGGTGAGAGTGATCAAAATAATGTTTTTTTTTGCCATTTTTTCTTCTTGCGCCTTCTGCCTGTTTCATTCCGCAAGAAGCTACATATCGCACACCGTCTTCAAAAGAGGCACAACTCGAAATTTGGCATTTTTGAAGTTATGCGCTAAAAATGTACACAGAGTTTTCAGCAAAGCTATAGAAAATTGTTGTTAAAAATACCTAAAGTAGAGTCTTCCTTGCCCATATGATTAGTTATGCTAAGAAATAGTTTTTCGCACTTTCTTACAAACGCGCAGTTTTGAGTTGTGACCCATTTGACGACCGTGTGCGATATGTATCTACGTTATGGCTTGTTTTCACTATATCAAATTGAATGAAAACAGTTTGTCAAAAGTGGTAAAAAACCATTTACCAATTAGTTTACACTAAAATAGTTCTTCTGTCTTTAAAGGGGGTTGGCGATATGTCTGTTTTTGGACATTAATATTGAACATTCGGCTAGGATTACCGATTACGTCTACAAATTTTGTTGCAAAATAAAACCGGCCTTTAGCGTGGCACAGTGGAACTTTTAAGTTTAATTTTCGCGAGAGAGAGAGAGAGAGAAAAATAGGACTTGTGTATAAAATAAAAAAAAAAAAACGCTGTCTCTATGGACACAATTTAAACTGAATATTTGAAAGCGGAATTACATGTCTAGCTGTTGCTGAGCGTGCAGATATGCTAGCTGTTACCTTTTAGCTTGCAGAAGGTCCGGGTTCGAATCCCAATAATGAAAACATGTGAAAATGACTAATTTGTTTTTGTGTCCTGGAAATATGAAAAAGCGTCTGTGAAGTGCAGAACGAAAGCACATTCAAACGGAACATACTGACTTAGACGTTTTTTGGGTCAAATGAATTTAAGAGAAGTTAAAATCAAATGCAGAGTCAGATAAATGACTGCTTCCTAGGACATTGCCATTTTAAATAAATCAGTTCGTCGCAGGGGAAAAGAAGTCTGATGAGGAGATGTGGGGATATCCTCAAGCTCAATAAAATTGTTGAACATAAATGAAATATTCGTGGTAGATCACCGCGTTTGATCCGTTAAAGGATTATTTAGATATCGGCAATTGATATAAAAAATATCCGTTTAATTTGTTTCTTGGAGTATGGGCTCCAAAAAGAGGACATCGACCATTGGATACATTATGTACATTGTACTTACATACATACAAACTTATGTACTTAAGTAAGTAGATATAGAATATGCAAAGTAAAAAGTAAACTAGTTAAAGGGTTATAGTATTTAACTTAAATTTTACGAAAACACTCTCGCGACCATACAATGTGTCTACTAATTTTCATACAAAATAAATAATAACATTTATGTATTTGTGTCGCCGGATGAGTATAAGTTATAGGTCAGAGGAAGACATAACGAATACGCGAGTGATAGAGACAGGGAGAGAGTGAGAGAGAGATTAGCGGAACATAAAAGTTAGCATCTAGTTACTCAGCAAAAACTTTGAAACAACTCTTCGCTTTCCGAACGGGTTACAGGACTTTAGCAGCAACTACCTGTGCCGATATAATCTCAAACAACTAATGACCGCAAGTTGACAATATGAGTTGCTGCAATCACTTTTATCAGTATCAAACTAACAGCGATCGCGACGGTGTGTCAGCGTTCACGAATATTCGGCTCGCGGCTTAAATTGATTTAGCAAAAGGATTTACGAGAAAATAATCGAGTGTTGTGAAGTGGCGCGCTTATGCCGTGGATTGTTGTGAAACACAAATCTAAAAGGAAGGACTACATTCAGAACATAGCAGCACGAGCGTGATTTCGATAAGAAGTGTAAATGACGCGATGTGTGAAAACATTTTTAAGAAATGCAAAGACTAGTGATATATCGAACTTACTTACATATGATGAGATTGTGGAAAAATATTAACTAAAAGCTAAAAATATTGATTAAAAAACAAATATATAATAATAATAGAAATTTGTAAATTATTATACACATTTTTGTAGTAATGCTATAAATAAAAAGTTTTAAAAGTAAAAAAAATATAAAAAATAATAAAATTTATTTTACACTAGTGTAAAATAAATAAAATATCGAGTTTTTCCTGTTAAAGTATAATCTCCGCCAAATCATGGCGGGCTATAGACAATCAAACTGTGCGCTTATTCAATTGGTACCAGCCCCTTTGGTGATATCGGCGGTTCCACTACAAAGTGAGTAAAAGATTTATGTTATTTTTTACGTTTTTTTATTTTATTTAACCTACTAAATGTAGATGACTAATTTTTATTAAATAGAAATATGCTAACATTTTGTCGATGTGCTTAAAACTAATTGAAATAAAGGGTTTAGTGGAAAAGATTGGAATTAAATTTTAAAATATTTTACCAAGCACTAAATTTTCCTTTTTTGTGCGGCGATTGGAAAAATGTTAAGATTTACACGGTGGAGAGAATACAGAAGGTGGTGCCGATGACAACACCGCTAATCGGCTCTCAGTGATTTTGACAGAATCAGCTGTTTTGCTGACGTCACAGTCGAGATGACAGCAGTAGTGATGTGCTGAGTCAATACTTTTGAGTATTGATCGATATTCTCTCGATACTCGGTACCGAAACATTTAGGTTTCGAATAAAAGCGCACATAGGCCAAAAATATGGAAAAAAAACTGTTCAGGGGAGACTCGCCTATCAAAACCCGAATGTAGGAGCCAATAGAGCTTTTAATACTGATTCAAAATAAAGATTTATATATGTCGGTTCGAGGCCATAATACAGAGAAATTCTATCACGATATCATTTTTGTAGGCCTGGGGGCAAATTCCGTAACCAGTTAGCGACAATTTTCAAATCGGTATCGGTTTTGTTGGCGTATGATATGAAATATTTTTACGTCAACAAGTGCGATATCGATTCGAAACTTGTCGCTAACTGGTTTCAGAATCTCCCCCCTGAAAAGCTTCTTCATCCGTCAAAGCATTTTTCTTGAACCTTGGATCGACTAAGGTTAAAACTGATAAAATAATAATTCTCTCTTGCGATAAGTTCATGTGTTTTAGCCGATATCATATAAATTAGTAATGAGAGTTTTTTCTAAACTTTAAATGCATATAATGGCGAAGTTTTAATGTAAAAAATCGGTATCGGGTACCGAAAAGGAAGTATTGGGTACGAAAATCTTTTTTAAGTATTGGGTACCGACAATTCAGCACATCACTAGAGAGCAGTTTTATTTGGCGCTCTTAGTTGCCAACTCTACGATGACGTCACGCCAAAATTACTCTCACGAATTCTGCTGCAATCGGCGCAATCTTGTATTCTATCATTTTTGCATATTATGTATCTCGAACGATAGGCATCAGGAACGATTTGTCTGCAGAAAAATACTTCAAATATTCGTTCGGTAACATTATTTGAGCCGATTTAAACGTAACCGAGATGATTGCGACGTAATCTCCGTAAAGCGAGATAAACGATAGATTAATAAAATTGCAATCAGATACAGGATCGTCTGTAGACGAATCGTTCGTGTGGGCTATCGTTCGTGATACATAATAAAAGTGATCCCAAACAAATGCGATACTATTGATGCGATACAAAAATTTACGATTTGTGATCAATACAAACCACTGCGGTATATAGGAGTTCTCAAACAGATGCGGTATACCGGTGCGTAACGATGTGTTCAAAAATTGTATCGCAGCAATTGATCGAGACGTTTCAGCATGACGGAAGTGTAATCTTCGATGTGAATACTATAAAGATATCAAGACCGCGGTATAAATCTGGAAAACGTCGGGATGGGCTGGTTCGGGACCTAAAATTTAATGTCGGTATGGTCGGAATCTCGATTGAATATTTAGTCTCGCGCCTATCTTTAGTGTGTACTTTTATAGCCCATGAAATTTTAGTACAATGTTTTTATTTTTGCTGCCGGTCTTTTACGGGTTTGTCCAAAAAATGGCTTAAGTTGAGATGGAGAAGTTTAAAATTTGTATGACAATTTTTCAAAATTTTTCATAGAGTTTGAAACTTTGATCTATACGTGTTTGGTTATAGCATGCGCAATGTTTTTTTACAATATTAAAAAACAAATTTTAACTTGAAAGGCATTGCAAATATTTTAAGAAATCACGTTATGGACGGTTGTTTGAGTCATTGTGTATGAATGTAAATTGGGTTCTCTTTAGAGATCTATGTATAGTGAAATTTAGCGAGCAATTTCTCTAAACAATATTAACCTCTCAATTCCTCCAAATTAATTTTTAATGGTAATGTCCTAAAAAAATTTGGCAAGGAATTTCCTC
>NW_016172435.1:0-13096 GCF_001687245.7 Rhagoletis zephyria | reverse complement strand
TATACGTTACATACGCAAAAACGGATATACATATGAGCACGAGTGGTTATTTTAACTTTATTTAGTATATCTTTATACAAAACGGAAGATAATGGGTTTTCAAAGAGAAGTGTGCCTCCATTTTCGACCAAAAACACGTTTTGTAACTTGTAGTTAGCTACAAAAGGCTAACTTGAAACTAGTTGAAAAGCAATGCAGGAGTCATGCATAAGTAATCGGAAGATTGTTTTCTTTAAATATCAATCAAGTAAAAAAAAATAAAAAATAAATTGTTTTTCTTATTGATATTGTGTGTCCAAAAGTAGTTAGTTACAAGTTAGTTGACGTGTAATGCAGAGGTAACCACCCTTGACTATTTCAGGAAAATCGCCATTGAAATATAGTTAGCTTTCCTCAAGGAAAATATACAGATAATAGTGACCGTGAGTTCCTTCCTAATAAACTTTAAGTTATCTTATTATGAGACAAATTTCCTGCAGGGATACTGCTGTTCCTTTAAATGTATTAGTTCACTTGTAGATATCGTCTTTGTTTTAAATTCCATTAAATGTTTTTTTCACTTTTTTCACGATTCTAACTGCCAAAAGCACACATCTGTATATACATATTTACATAAATATGTACATACATACGTAGCCAGTGTGTGCTTATTCGAATTTGACCGCATCGAAAGCGATGCCAAATTGCTGACGTTAGCACAAAAAAGTCGTCGACTGTTTGGCATTGATGACGCGATCGCGGGCCTCGCGAAATAAGTTTTTTACAGACGACTGGAAGGAAGCCTACTTATACATATTATGTCCATCTGTACAGTAGGTGTCAAAATGAAGTTTTCAACGAATGCGTAAAAAAATAATATAGCCATGCCCTATGCTTGTGTTAACTGAAGTACATAAAAGTTCGAAAAAGATGGTCCGACAATGAAATGTCAACACGAAAATTTTACGTTCCCCATGTCATTTATTATGCGGATGGGCTTAGAGATAGACAATAGCAAAGTCAGTAATCACCGGATTACTAAATATCTGTGGTCATAAGCAATAACCGCCTATGTGGGAAAACCTAAATTTGAGAAAAAACGTTTTAAACAAGTGGATTGTAATGTAAACCTTATCGTCTATAACTTTTCAAATACCCTAGCTGGCGAGATAGGGATTTCACATACACATGGAATAGTGGTTGCAAAATACGATAACATACATACGTATAAAACTGAATTTTTTCGTAAGTCGACTTAGGCGGTTATTGCTTATGGCCACAGATATTTGTATCTGTATATGAGGCATTCTCCTTCATATCGGACAACAAATTTAGTAGGAAAAGCATGACCATCTTAAATATAGAAATTTTAAGCCCGTTTCTTTAGCTTTAATATGAAGTCTGTACGATGAGCAGAAGCCGAGATATAACGATTAAAAGAAGCGCATGATTAGTCAGAATCACGACAAAATCCAAAGTTTGACAGAAGAAAAATATTAAAAAAAAAAATCCTTGAATATGTGTTACATGACAGAGATCATTTTTTTTACGAAATCCGTCCGACTTAAAAACGAATGGCTCATGCATGAATATTGCACTAATAAATATTTAGCGTTTACATAATTGGTTAAGTGCTTGGCCGAACTTATCCGATTTGTGGTGTGCGCTTTTCCACACTAATGGGAGGACCTACTGTTTCACGCCGAATGGCAAATAGTTTTAATAACAAGCGTTTTCATGGTAGAACTACAGTCGGAGGTTTGCCATTGTCTGCCTGGGTGCGACCCCGAATAGAAAAAGTTGTGTTTTTAATGTTGCTCAGACCAGGGCTCGAACCTTGATCTTACCGGATGGTAGTGCGCACTTCTAATCACTCGACCACGATCGCCGCCCCTATTGTGTGCATACAAATGTGTGTACATACATATATGTACATATATCTATAAGTTTCAATATTGTGAAATACTTATTTTCTTTTGCATTAATTAAAGGCATATTCCACCACTTCAGCTCTAAAATCGCAATTTCCGCTTATCTTCATACACATTTATACATGCGTACATATACAGGCAAACTACATATTTATTATTGTGCGACCGAAGGTTCGGCTGCTCTTTTATCTTCGGCTTCGGCCGAAAATGCCGAACAATTAGGCAATTTACAAGGCGTTGTATTTATCGTGAAGTTACATTATTTTACGACAGTTGTTGAAATTTTTTTTTGTTGTTTCACTCTCCACGGTCTCTGCATTCTAATTTCTTAGCACATACGATAATATCACCCACAATAAAAAATGCATTGTTACATACGATAAAATTTACAGTCAATTTTTGGAGTTGCTATTGAGATGTCAGCCGTAATATTTGAACGGGTGATGCGTTATGGGTTACAAAACAAAGTTGCATCCAAAAGTGAATTTCGTAAAAAATGTTACATACGATAATTTTGCGCAAAGGGGTCGATTTAATACTTTATAAAAGTGATACAATTGCGTTATGTTTTTATTTAAAAAATAATTTGTTGCGAAATAAAAAATCACAGGCTTTTTATTTTTGAAACGAAAAACTTGATTTTAATGTTCGGCTTCGGCTTCAGAGTTCGGCCGAATATTAAATAGTACCTAATATTAGGCTTCGGCTTCGGCCAAAATTCCTGCTTCGGTCGGACACTAATATTTATGAAAATTTACTTGTGTGAATGTATGTATTTACGCACATACATATGTATGTATGTATGTATGTATGCGCGCGTGTGGGTATAAAATGCGTTAAATTGTCACAGATAACAAAGTCGATTATAAATAAATTTGCTATTACTCATACACATTTGTATGTAAGTATGTATGTGTGCTCATATGTACATATACATATGTATGTATATCGTTACCTTAGTATAGGTTGCTTACTAACTCATTTTCTTCCAAAATCCATATTTTCGTGTACTTGTCTAGATGTCAGGATATGAAGTATGAACGTACATACATATACAAATGTGTATATATGTACTATGTCATTAAAAAAACAGAGTCAGCGATAACAATGCCGGCTTCACATTTATGCACATTTTTTAGATAGACATGCATTGAAATTTACCAACTGTGAAACATCAAATACTATACAAAAAACGCGTTTTTTCCGGTTTTATTTTTGATTTTATTTTTTCCTTTTATTAACTCACTGTGCAATCGTACTGAGAATTATCTATGTACGATCAGTTTCTTGCAATACGTTATGCAATAAGTTGAAGATTTCCACATGCATTTGTCTGTACTATTTTACACTTGATCTGTAGATTGCCAAGAAAAAATAAAGTTTGCCACTTAGTGATAATTTTCACTACATATTAAGCCATTTGGACGTAAATGCAAAAGTGCAATATTTATTTAAATACATATCGTTACCGGAAATGCAAAAAGACATAACAACATCGTAACTGAAATGGAAAAAGTAGTGACTAATATTTTTATATTTTTTTTCATAAAAATATGTATGTAATCCGATGAAATCCATCATATCAATCAAAAACTGAATTTTGAATTTTTTATTTAGTTACGACTTTTTGTATTTCAGCGAAGATGTTTGCTGCGTCTTTTTGCATTTCAGGTGACGATATACTCATTATTTATTCCTACCGAAGTTCAAGCCGAACTTACAGAAATACCTCCGACAACTAGGGTAGCCAGATATTTTACTGACATAATCAGTACAGTTGGAATCAAAAACCAGTACAAAGCCATTAAAATCAGCTCATTTTTAAGCGTCTTTTTCGTTTATTAACAGTACTGGTATTCACCAAATTCAGCAAGTGGCCTGGCACTCTGGCAAAAGAGCAGATGAGCTTAAGCAACGACAGTTGACAACAGTCTCACTTTGGTGAATACCACAAATATAACAACCAAATAACAGCGCATTAATTTAACAAAACATAACTAATAGACTAATAGACATATAGTATTATCAATATGACAATTCATTAGTTTAAAACAAATCAAAAATATTACGTATGTATGCACAGTTGTGTTCATAAAAATAGTAGTAAAATGTATTGACAAGTTTTGAAATTTTTTTTTCCTTACTTGATTTAATTTTTTTATAAAAATAAAGTTAATTTTATAACAAATGCCATGTAAGTTGAGGTCTCAAACTTTTTAGAAAAGATTAAAAAAAGTTTTCATCAAAATATCAACTTTTTGATCCGAATTTTTAAAAAATTTTGGAGTACGCAGTTTTGTAGCCCAATCAGTTTCTGGAGAAGACGAGCTGGAGTCAGGATTTTTTTTTGCCTATTTTAAGCTAAAAATTTAAAACAAATTTAATTGGCGTGCCTTACTAAAAACAACATTCACAATAAAACGCCGACTGAAAGGTAAAATAACGAATTTTCGCTAAACAAATTTTCGAGTACGAAATTAAATAGTGTTAAATATGTTTGTACAAGCAAAATTACAGGTGGTTGAACATCAAAAATCAAAGTAAAGCTACATATATCATATCCAAGAGTCAGTAGTTTGCACCGTTTTCCAAATGTTTAGAATTTATATTGCAAGAAGCGCAAAAGCAGCAGTAGTCGTCTTCAGTTTGAAATAAATGAAATCAGTACAAAATCAGTACAGAGTCAAAAAATTAGTAGATTTTGCGTACTTGATTTCGGGGTCTTAAAAATCATTACAATAAAAAAATCAGCACATCTACTGATTAAAACAACGCATCTGGCCACCCTACCGACAACACGTTCAAGCGCTTTTGTATGCAAATAACTTGAAACCAGTTCAACTTCGCACCGCCAGTTCGACTAAACGCTTACATGCCACTCATATTGGAATTTTGGCTGCTTGCCTGCCAACAAGCCGCGACAAGCCAGCACTCAATCTCGAATGCTTCTGCTACAATGCCTCATTGGCAATCCACAAAAACAAAAAATTCGATTAATTACACGGTGCAACAAAATCAAGAAAATTGGATGAGCTTCTAAAAAAAAAATGTTTAATTGGGTCCAAATGGGGAAAAATATTGAAAGGGTGTTTTCCCCATTTTTAGCTCTTGTGAAAAACCTATATGTTTGAGACAAATTATTTGCTTAAAAGTCGTGGGATGTGAATGGGTTACTGTTTCAGAGATGTAAGAAGCTATAGAATATGTACATATGAATAACATCTGAGCTTTCGAAAAATTTTAAGTTATCGAAAACTATCAATACGCGTATGAGCCTAATTTGAGTCCTCAATGAGGTCACAGCCATAAAAAAATTTTTAAGATTTCCTTAGAAAGCAGCCAAACTGAGACTTTTATTTACATAACCGTATTTTTTATAAATGTGAACTACAAATGAAAATGCGACCGGGCCTTTCTATGTTAAGGTAACGATATGTATATATGGATGGAAGATCGACCCATCTCGGCAGCCAGTTCGAAAGCGCCCTATCTCAAAAAACTTTTCAAGAACGCCCTATTCCAGAATTCTATTAATAAACACCCTATCTCAGAATTTGATTGAATAACGTCCTATCTCAGCTGAAAATGTATTGAAAATGTGATGAGATAGGGCGTTCTGCAACCAAATTCTGGGATAGGGTGTTTTTCAGACAAATTCTGCAATAGGGCGTTCTTGAAAAGTTTTTTGAGATAGGGCGCTTTCGAACTGGCTGCCGAGATAGGTCGATCTTCCACTCAACAATCGATATGCTAACTTCCCCACAAGAATAGTTTCCGTAGACATACTCCAATACTTCATGTACTTCCATCCAGCGTTTTTTAAATATTTTGGAGGCATGCGTTTGTGCATATATACATATCGTATGTATGTATGAATGTATGTATCAGAAATTATTTATTTAACTCATTTGGGTGCGGCATTAAAAGCAAAAAAATTAGGAAAGAATATGAAACATGTGTACCACACCCGTGAGCCACGTGAAGCGAATTATTTATGTACATGCATTAGGGTGGGCCAAAGTTGTTTACTCAGCCACCCTCCAGAACTGAAGAATACCGAAAATAAAGACTCCCAATTTTTTTATTTTAAAATTAGTTAATATTTAATCGCGTGGAATTAATCGATTTCAATAAAAAAGTATGAGTCTCCTTATATTTGATATTTTTCAGTTCTATGATGTGGCAGCGGGAAAATTCCAAAAGGTGGATTTTCCTGTGTATTTTTTAACCACCGTAATGTAAATTTTCGGCCACCCGTAGCGGTGTTCTTAGTGATGCGTTTTTAGAACTATAAGCAGAAGACATAATTTAGAAGAAAATCTCTGATACAAATATATAAATAGTAGCTAATTTAATTTTTCCTATACCGCACGTTTAATAATAAAAAGAATTACCATTTCAAAATTGTATTTGTTCATATAGTTGGTATGTAAAACTTTTACTGCCGATTAATCAAAGTTACAATAGAGGTATTCTCGAAGTTTTGCAAAGGCCTTGCGCGGTGCACGGATTGCACCAATTGCACCAATTGCACCAGTTGCATGGCAAAAACCGGGTTATCTATGGGTCAGCTTTGCGAACTGTGCACCGTGCAAGTGTTTTGCAAGACTTCGAGAATACCCCTTGTATTTAAAATTTATGCACTGAGAAAATAAAAATCACCAAAATTAGTTTGATAGCTAAGAAATAACTTTTTTCAAAAAAAACTTACCCACTGGAACCTATCAAACAATTTGGGTGTTAAGCCTAGTTTTAGGGATTTTCNATGAGCGCCTGACTGCTGGTCATATGTATGTGGCGCTCAAATGTTGGATATCATAGCGAGTGAGAGAAGAGGCAACTGCTGGAGTGGAATGGAGTATTGTTGGAAATGTAGTAGGGTAAAATATACATTTGTGTGCATGAATGTATGTATATACATATACAAATGAACTTCTGCTCCATGCCGACAAACTGCGACCTCACATGACTGCAATAATCTTACAAGTGGATGTGATGATGAATGAGAACGTTTGTATACATGTGTGTAGTACGTATGAGTTGTTTGTACATACATATGCACATGGATACACGCAGGTTTCTTTATATACAAAAATGTTTTATTCGTGTAGTTAAATATGTATATACATGGATACATACATATGTACTTATGTATAATAAATCGGCGCATTGCTGCTTACAACTACAGGCAACTGAAAATGCAGATCACGTGCTCCGAGCTTTACAATGAATTTGCTAATTATTCTCTTATCGGCAGTGGATTTTTATCTCTTCTGATCTTATGACCATCCACCAGTGCAGAGCTACGGCAATTTTTGCAATATAAAAACTCTTAACTACCTGAAAATTTTTATTTTATTTTATTTATTTTTTTTTTTAATATATGACCGCGTTTATCTTTCTGTAGCTCACTATTCAAAACCTCTGCAATGACAGGTATGAAGTACAATTAGGGCCAGTACATACACATATACTTCGATATTTCAGATACATTTAGCTTTATTAATAACTAGAAATATCGCTAGTTGCACCAAATTCTGTATTATTTGTGTGTGTTTCTTTTTTATATACACCACGCTTCACCTAAATAAATACTTTTTTTTATCAAGAACCGATCGCATATCTGGACTTGGTGGAATGCAGAAGCTTCGTTTTCATTTTGAAGACTGATTCATTTCGAAGACATCATTTTGCTTTTTAGGTTTATTTTCGTATTTCCTTGAATATGTAAATACAGCAGCCTAGCCATCTTGCGCGTTGGGGGAAATTGAAGAAATGGTAGTTAACAACTGCTGAGGCGATTAGAAAACTTTACTTTAGCTCTGATCCAATACTTTTCGTGTAAAATCCTGTAAAAAATGTCAAACAGCAAAATTGCTCTCTGAGGTGAGAGTAAAAAGTGAGTAACAATAAAAAGTAAGGGGAACAAAAAAAAGCATTTTTTCTGTTAAAACGTCAACCAGTGGTCGCTTGACACTTTACTCATGATTTTACCAGAAGAAAAAATTCGGGTAAAATCGTGCAACTTCATTCTCTACACAACTCTCCAAAAATCGCTGCATGTTCGTGTAAAAACCTGTGAGTTCAGGGAGTACTAGATCAGAGCTATTACAAACATAGTTCCAACGAATTAAATAATTATTTTCAAAAGTTGTAACGTTTTTAATTCGGTGCTGTTATCGAAGTATCTATCAAAAATTACGAAAAATTCATGCAAACACGTATGTACATAGATATAAGGGGCCCTTACCTTTACCTTAATTCACAAAGGCCCTAACCAACACTTTTTTCGAAACTGCTTTTTTCACAGATTTTGGTTATGGATATATTAAAACACACCGTCAATATAAATTTTTGAAGTTGTAGTTCCAACAACAACGGAGTTACATGTCACTTTAAAAAGCCCTACCTGTTTTTGATAATGATTTTATAATGTTTTTGCTTCTCCTGTAAAATGTATGTAATTAATATCTATCGCATACATATCGTCACTACACACGAGGCGCGTAAAAAAATTTGGCGAAAAAAGATGCTTATGAAAAACTTCGGCGAAGTATGTTAAGAGGTTTTGATGCTGAAGTTTTTTATGCGTCTTTTTTCGCCGTCATCTGCATACATACATACGTACATACATACATCTTTCGGTATGAAGGCAAATGTGCGTGAATTAAAAAAAAAAAAACAATCCTCCTCAGCTGTCTTATAAACCATTTTTCTTTTGTCATCTTGATATTGAACACAAAAAAATGCGCTTATACAAGCGAAGCGGAGTTTACTTACATAGATATCGTCGATGTTTTTGCAAACCCGCCTATCTTACGGCACTCAAATTTTAGAGGAGAGCGAACAAAACGGTTTATTCTTTGAAGGCATTGCCTTGATAGGCGGTTGTTTTTCTAGCTATTATTTTACAAATCTGTTGTTTTAATAACGATTTTAATGCATAAATCTCGATTCTCATTTTTGGCACAACGGCGATTTAGGCGGTTTTTGCAACTGGTCGATTGGCGATTTTGCAAAAACATCGACGATATGCATGCACATAGGTACTATATACGAATGTATTTGCGCATACATGGCTTTGCCAAATTGTTAGTGAACAACAAGAAACACCCGAAAACATAGCAACGCAGCCAAAATACGGGACATTCAAAAACCATGTTAAGTTCTAAAATTAACGTCAGAATGAAATACCTCCCCATACATACATACCTACATAAATAAAATTAAATGTGCATGCGGATATGTACATATGTATGTATGTATGTATGGATATAGATAAAACGATGAGGTCTTTATATACATATATGTACATACATATGTATGTATGTAAACAAATAAATATCATATGAGCGTAAAACGGGCTCTAACTCAATATCCTTTCCCAAACGGTCACATGTTTCACGTTATAGAAAGCTGACAATTCGTTAGATTCGAATAAGCGGGTATCACCTTGAATTGCACAAGTGGAATTTTTTTCTATAGTTCACCTTCTCCGCCGTTAATTGTGTGCTAATGTACATTGAAGTAAATAATTTTTTACACTTTTTCGTATTCTTACTTATCATTTGTCATACAACTATATGTTCATACATATGTACATAGCATTTTTAGATGCGTTATTTGTTACAGGTACAAACATATACTACATACATATGTATGTATGTACATATTTGTTCATACATACATATGTATGTAAATACTACAAGCGCACGGCTTCGCCAGTAGAGTACTGACTTTGTAAATATGTATTTAGTACATAGTATAATGTGCATACATACATACATATATACTATGTATGTATGTACATACACCCAACAGTAAGCGAATAATTCACTCAAGTTGCTGCTGTTGAGCTTTGGCTTGGTTTTGGCTGATTGGGAATCGACCTGCTGTCTCGTGGCCTCGTTAGACCAGGTCGATTGTTATTGGTTTGTTTATTCATTTGCTGCTTGCTTACTTATTTTGCTTTTGCATCGGGTAATTGTTTATTTTTCAACTTTCTTAAAAACCCACTAGACATTGCCACATGTATGTATGTATGTATGTATGTATGTATGTATGTACACATCTCAAATATGATTGCATGAATGTACATATGTACATACATATATTAACACATATTTAGATATTCTAGTTAAATGATCAACGCTCTTTTATACATAAGCATAAGTATTGTGCACACATACATATGTATGTATATACGTACATGCATAAAAATGTATTATAACTTCAAATATTTTTTTTCATACTAATTTAAGTAGTATCTAATGAGTTCCACCTTGCTTACCGCTTCAACTTTTTCAACGTAGTACAACAAAACACAAAAAAAATGTCTAGTACACAAAATCTACTCCCGACGACGTTAGGTATATTTAGAACTTGTCTCGTCGGCAATATAAAAACGTCTGCTCGTACGATTGCTGCTCTCGACCGATTTAGTCCACTATGCAATTGTAATCGCTCAATACAATCATCACAGGCACAATCATGAGTAGCAAACATGGGTAACAAAAATGCCGCAGTCTGATGTTATCATGCTTACTTAGCACTGACTAAATACAGAGTTGCAAACTTTAGTAAGCTAATTGGATTTTTTCTTACCAGAAAATGATGCGGATATTGAGTGGATATCCATTTGGGGGCATATTTTTATATTACAGAAGTATGTACATATACATATGTATGTATGGGTGACTCACATGATGCTAAAAAAAGAAATTCAAAACATTGCCCGAATTCTGAATTTTAACGAAAACGTTGTCTCATAACAGTTATTAGATGAACATTTTTTTTTTAATTCTCCGGTAACAGTTATAACTCAAGGTATATTTTTTACGTTGTCTGATAAACGTTGTAAGATAAGAATATTGACGAAAACGAAGATGAAGAAGGTAAAGATGATGAAAATAAAAGAGGAGTAAAATAACTGTTATCAGACAACGTAAAAATAACTGTTATCTAGCAACGTAAAAAATAAAAGTTGGGAAATAACTTTTATCAGCCAACGTAAAAAGTATACGCCGGGTTTTAAATGTTATCGGCGAAATAAAAAATATGTCTCATCTAATAACTTGAATGGAACAACGTTTTCCGATAAAACTTATAACTTTTATGTCTAATAGGTGGATATTATTATGCTAAATAGGTGGATATCGAAAATAAATTAGTGTTTTCTAGGAATGAAAATTTTGAACCAAATTCCGTTTTCAAAGTCGTGGCTGTCAGCCGAATCGGATAATAATACTGTTATTTTTTAAAAAAGCACCCCGTTTTTTTAAAGCATTTGAATATCAGATAGTTACGTAATTCTTATCTTACTAAAGGTCAGACCTATAGTTTTTTAATTATTTGAGCATCGCTCCTCTTTATAGCCAGACGTTGATCATTTCTGCTGGAAATCCCTATTGAAGGAGCTAACTCTTTGACTTTATATAGCAAAGAAGGGGCAGTGTATATCCATCCGAAAAAAATATTGCCCGACAAGTAAACAAAATTACTGTTCTTTAAATTTTTGCTGAAAATAAAGGAACCCCATTTGAAATTATTGAAACGAATATATGTAACATCAAAAGCAAATCACGAAAATTTGGTTAAGAATTACAGTGCACACTTTCTTCTTTTTAAGATTGGTCCAAAAAAATCGTAATGAAGAAAGAAACCAATGCAGATATTGAGAGAAGAGAAAACAACAAATATTGTTAAAAAGGCTAGGATCCCTTTTACGTACGTCAAAGGTCAAGTAGAAGTTGGAACTTGTATATGCATAGCTTAAGAAATAATAAGTTTAAAGACATTTTTATCAAAGTTGATAANTAGGATCCCTTTTACGTACGTCAAAGGTCAAGTAGAAGTTGGAACTTGTATATACATAGCTTAAGAAATAATAAGTTTAAAGACATTTTTATCAAAGTTGATAAATATGACATTTGACCAGTTTTGTTACACAAATACTCCCACGACCACAGGCAAAAATATTGGCTACAATTTGTCATTTTGTTTGCCATATATACATACGTTTTATCGGTGCACTTAAAATTAATGCGGATGCTCCGCAGTTGCAAATGCGAATGCGACTATTCGCAACAACCCTGATTTCTACACTAAAAAGAAAATTTTGAAAATAATATCACTTTCCTTATTTTCGTGGTTATTAGGAAAATTTTATAAATTACAAACAAAACTGCATCAAAGTTCAAACTTTTTAATCCGAATTTTTAGAAAAAATTTGTGTGCACAGTTTTATAGTCTATTAAATTTTAGTGTAATAAAGTGCAAGTTTGAATTGTGAAAAGGCGAACCCCCTCACAGTGGGTTGTGTGCTGGGCTTTGGATCTGCCACATAAAACCAAACTCCGATGAAGGGTATGTAACGTAAACTCAAATAACATGATACTTCAAGCTTAGCGCAAAGCTAAAATTTCAAACTCAAGTGAAATTTAACACACTTTTTCCATGAATTACAATTTTCAAAAGCATTCATTCATTAAAGGACAAAACCGCGTATTAACAAAATGCAAAACCGCGTATGTGAGGTTGCATGAATAATTTTCTAGATAGTAAAAACACTCACATTTCAAAATGGTTCTCTTTTTTTTAAAAAGCAATCCCATTTCTGGCTAGTATATTTCAGGAGGAATGGATAAGGATTGAGCCAAAATATTGTGTGAGCAAATCCAATTTTCGGCAGCAAATATCAGTTACGCGGTTTTGTAATTTAAACGACGATATATTCTTGCAATGATATTTCACGGTATTCAGGGAAATTGAAATATTTTAGGTTTTAAAATATCTCACTCATCATTTTTTACAGTTGAATATTATAAAAATACATGTTACATATGTAGCTCTTGGGGGAGGGAATTTCGCCAATTTCCCCCCTGGATCCGCCACTGGTTCAGGAATTTTTTGAAAAGAGAAATGCGATGCGATTGGCAAATACATCATAAGTAATACGCTGTGGCGATTGCCTATCGCATCACATTTCTCCCCCCAGGAAAATACAAAAACAAAATATTTTCGCTTCTGGCTAAGTTGACGTGCTGAGNCTGGTTCAGGAATTTTTTGAAAAGAGAAATGCGATGCGATTGGCAAATACATCATAAGTAATACGCTGTGGCGATTGCCTATCGCATCACATTTCTCCCCCCAGGAAAATACAAAAACAAAATATTTTCGCTTCTGGC
>NW_016172434.1:0-13096 GCF_001687245.7 Rhagoletis zephyria | reverse complement strand
AAAAAAATGGAGTAACAATTAAATGCGCGCTGGCGAACCGGTTATTGATGAGCGAAAAAAATAATAATAAAATTAAATTGACTGCAGTAAATTAAATAGCAAAGCAAAAAATATGAAAATAAAAATAGTAGAAAAAAGCAAAACAAAACTGTGTACATAGAAAGCCAGCGGGAAAATCAATACGTGCCACATGTGCGATTAAATAGCCAAATAATGAACAAAGCGCGCGCAGGTTGTTGCTCGCCCAGATCGCTTACTACTCGCTTTTGTGATTGCCAATAAATGTGTTGAGGATTGTTTTTATTTTTTATTTTTTTAACCTGCTATTCGCCGGCAAATGTTACACGACACAGCAGACATGCTGACACCAGCATCCAACAGCCAAGACAAGCCAACAAAACTGTCAGTGAACTACAAGCAAATGTGCGCCGGCGCAGGAAAGGTAGGGGTTACTACTTGGGGTTGTTGCAGGAGTGGTGCTCGCTTCAAGTTGCCTCGTTTCGAGCACTCTGCATAGTACATATGAGTACAACAAGTGTGTCTGCCACACAGCTGTGCGATGGAAAAGTTGTACGTGTGCAGCGGCTGTAATCTAAATAGGCGCATGTAGGTATAAGCCAAAGCTATATACATANAAAGGTAGGGGTTACTACTTGGGGTTGTTGCAGGAGTGGTGCTCGCTTCAAGTTGCCTCGTTTCGAGCACTCTGCATAGTACATATGAGTACAACAAGTGTGTCTGCCACACAGCTGTGCGATGGAAAAGTTGTACGAGTGCAGCGGCTGTAATCTAAATAGGCGCATGTAGGTATAAGCCAAAGCTATATACATATGTGTGTATATTTTCACATAAAAATATTGTTTATGCAAGTGTAAGCGCGTTCTGTTGAAGCGGCCACATGACTAGAATGGCTTTAGCGACAGCAGCCACATAAAAAACACATTTTGGTGGCAACATTTATGTCTTGCCGCGCGCTACAGTTATTGTTGATTCGATTATGTTTCCTTGCGGTTTTTTTTTATAATTTAATGTCACATAAATCTCAGCAAAGACTGCAAGGTGAGCTGCATAGTTGCAAGAGCAATAGTTTGGAAGACCCTGTAGTAGCTGGTGAAGTGGGAAATGTATGTATAAATTTCGCACTGGATTTCAATATATTGTAGACAGTTTTTGAGGTAATACAATTATTTTTAAAGCAAAAAAATACAACCGAATTCAATGCTAATATAAAAATTTAGGAGTACCGTTAATTTTTTCATGACACAATGATCAGAACTAAACCGATAAAAGAGCATCAATCGAAAACGGTTTACGTGGTCCAAAGTTAACCGGTAGGTTAAGTTAGGGACTTAATTAGGCAATTAGGAGATTGTTCTTTGGAGTATCATATTTTGAACGGCATCCATTACTTAATCGATAAAACGCCTCGTGCCGATTATGTTATTACGAATTCAGCTAATCTCAATACCCCAGAGCTCCTCGGGTCTATTAAGAATGTGAGAGCCAATGTACTTCAATCTTAGCCTTGCAAATGCTGGACACCTTA
The DNA here is from genome assembly GCF_001687245.7 of Rhagoletis zephyria. Classification (NCBI taxonomy): domain Eukaryota; kingdom Metazoa; phylum Arthropoda; class Insecta; order Diptera; family Tephritidae; genus Rhagoletis; species Rhagoletis zephyria. The sequence goes on along the minus strand of NW_016172434.1, from coordinate 11,550 downwards.
GAAGGTAGTGTTGAGGTGATGCCACCTCGCCATCTTCCCGGCAACTGCGACATACGGGATTAGATAATGTGCTCAACCTTACTGCGTGAATAACCATTACACCGTGAACCGTTAAAACCCTCACCAAGAGTCAGAGCTGTGGGTTTATAAGTGTGCGGAGTGTCCATCCCACACGCCCCCCCTCCTCCCCCCCATTATAGAATAAAAAATCGTGCAAAACTCTTCGTCAACGTGGAAAATTAATACAATGGGAACCCCCGGGCGGTCGAGAGGTTGTGAGTGAAGGCTGTCAAACTGTCAACATCTGGGACACAGGATGTTTCGCAGCTTTTATGCACTAATTCGATAAAATTTGTTGATCATAAGTAGTCAATTTAGAGTAAAATTCAAATCATCGGATAAATTATCAAGGATATGGAGCCAGTTTTACCAAGGATGACATGATATGAAACTCGCTCATTGTACTTCCTAGAATCTAACTTAAACTCGTTTTCTGACTTGGCAGAACTATCAAATAAACAGCTGACAAGCAAAATAGCGAGCTGCCACTAGATACGCTTAAAATACACCGATTTAGTTGCAATGGGTTTCTTACAAACACATTAAAAAATTATGCTCAGAGATAGTGTTTGCAAGAAAAAAACATTTTATATGGTAATTTTTAACACCAAATAATTAAGAATATACTAAAAACCTAAAATATTTGCCTGTTTGATTAAATAAAAAAATTCACAAACATTTTATCAATAAATCTCCCAATATGATTCTCGCTGCTGTGGCAATATTGGGGGATGTTATAAAAATGAACCTTTTTACAGCGCTCTCACGAGAAGGTATCATCTGTAAATACCCAGCAAAAAACACGATTACCACAGAAGCGAAAGTGCAAACGAGCTAGGCGATGGGAATCGCTTACCCTTTCGTTTCAAGAAGGCGTTATTTTAACATGGGCATGTCCTTGGCGGTAAGCCCTTGCCCACAGCATTACCTTCAAACGAAGGGAGAACGCATGGATAAACAGAATCCAGAGAAGCGAACAAAGAATGCCTTACAGAGAAACTAATGTAGAATTCCTAGATAAGTACGTTTTACGTAATTGAGCAAATCAAAACATGATTTTTATGAGAAACAAATTTCCACAGAAAGTAACGGTAGAAAAAGAATTTTTGGATGTTCATTTTATTTTTCAGCTGGCTACGATGCAGCATTCTACTTTGTATTCCCCGAAATGAAGCAAAGAAGCGAAACAAATAAAAATATTGCAGGACATTCTACTTTCCATTACCGGCAATGCCTAAAAGAAGCGCAAAAATTCGAAGGCATTGTAACGCTATGCCTTCTACAACACGTTACCACTAAAAGCGATTAGTGATTTTTTGCTGGGTGTTCCCATTTTCTACGCTGCTTTTGTTTCTCGCAGCTTTTTGCCAGTTTATGCGAAAATCTTCAACGAAACTTTTCAAAAACGAAGATGTAATTAATATGCTTATCTGAGTCGCCATAGAAAATATAACATTAATCTCCGTCACCACTGTTACCGCCACTGTCACTGTCCCCGTCACTGCAAAAGCGCGATTGCAATAAGCTTCACACTTCTCAAATATCGCTTGAGCGACATAATTTCTATGTTCGCGACAATGATTTGGACATAATTTTCACAAACTTACCACACCATAGCTACATGCACCCGTAAGTGCATACAAACAAACATACAATACGCCACAAAAATCGCAACTATTAAATTATAAACACATGACCATTAAATTCGTGAACGGCAGCGTGTCGGATATATATATACGCGGCAACACCTACCAAAAATGAGTTTGCCTCATTTAAAGCATACTTACACCGCGAGTATACAAATGGATCGAGAAAAAAATTGCAGCAGTTCAGGTTTTGCACTGCGAAAAATAAGTATGTAAATACTCGTACAGCAAAAAGTGCATCTTTTTGTTGTAGTTTTGCGCGCTTTTGCACACGCCTGACACTCAATCCATTCATTAATTCGAAATTTTTAACGCAATTTGGCCTATGTAATTGGGGTTTGACTTTGCGGCGGCTACAATTGCGCATATGTATGTGTGTATGTATGTACTTATTTTTGTAGCTGTGAATGCTTGTGAGTTGCAACTTGCAATGCAAAGCTGACGGAAAGTTGTTGGCTGCTGGAGGTGCAGTAAAATGCTTACGGTAGCACCGGCAGCAAACGACGGTGCAATGTGCGGTGTTTTATTATAACTTCTTTTTTAAACTATCTATGTACGTGCATATAAATGTACATATGTATGTACATTAGACTGCATCGTTCCCCATACAAAAAAAAACGGTACTGTGTTCCCATTGGAATTATAAAATATTATTATATTATATTATAAGACGCCCACTAAAATATTTCGGAAATATATTAAGATTTACGCGAGCTGGACCGATTTGAAAATACCTCCAAAAATGGAGTTTTTTTATAAATAAAAATAGTTTCTTAAAGCGTTTTTTTTAAATCCCCTCAAATGATGACTGGTTTAAGCTTAAAAAATTTGCATAAAAAAAATTTTTTTAAAATTTAAAAAAGGTTGAACGGAATTGTAATAATCAGATTTTTGATGCTGTTTTTTTAACTTTTTTCAAAAATTGGTATAAGAAAAATTTGAATAACTGATCCTTAACTCTTCAGATTTAGACTTGTGAGGTGTCATTGGAAAGGTATTTTCTCACCCTCTTCTTTTCTTTGCTAATAACCTCATTCAAAGGATGAAAGAGAAAGGTGGGAGGAACGAACGTCATTCAAAGTTGAATTAAGATGTGTTTGGGCCCAGTTATTCAAGATTTTTGTAAATCCATCTTTGAAAAAAGTAAAAAAAAACAGCGTCAAAAATCTCATTATTACGATTCCGTTGAAAATATTTTTAAATATTGTTACACAGAATTTTTAAGCTTAATGTGTTTTGTCATCTGAGGGGACTTTTTTAATTTTAAAAAGTTCTTTAAGAAACTATTTTTATTCATAAAAAAACTCCATTTTTGGAGGTATGTATTTTCAAATCGGTCCAGCTCACTTAAAGATATTAATATTTTTCCGAAATATTTTGGTGGACGTCTTAAAATATAATAAATTTTGTAATCCCGGCGGAAAACCGCAACTTTTTTTGGTGATGCAGTCTAATGTACATACATACATATGTAAGTACCTAAGCCTGTTTATTCTTTGACATGCGTTCACTTTGTGTCTGTCTGCTGGCTGCTTTTCCATGCCTGCAAAAGTTTCTATTACCAAAGCGTTGGTGTTGGTGGGTTTTTTTCTAATAACGACTCGTATTTGGGTTTTGATTTTTTCTTTATGAAATCATAAAAGCGTGGTAGAAAAATTATTTTTCATTCATTACATTGAATACCTAATTTATGTATTTTGGTAAATGTTGATTAAGAAGTTAATATGTGTATTATCCATTTACAATAATTACGTTGTCAGATTCGTGCTCGTTTTGCAAAATTATAAGCTAGGTATAGAGTTATTAAAGCTTCATATATATCTAACTATAAGAAACTTTTTAAAGTGAGAGTTGAACTGCACAGTTAAAGCTAGTTTCAAATACATTTTGCTAGCTTTCGTTTCGAAGTACATTTTAGCTTCTTTTTTTTAATTTTTCCGCCCGTTTAGCCATCAGCGATAAGTATCTATTGACTTGCAGAATTTTACAAGACAAAATATAAAACGAATAATGCTGATAAAAATATTGATAACAAAGTAATAATTATATCCACAACACCAACGATAACGCCTACGAGAGATCCGATAGCTTTACTGACAAAAATATCGATCACGCCGATAATAATAACAACATTATGTGTAGTCAACGATACAAATATGTACAACCAATGACAATGCAAGATCAGATGACTGTAGTATACATTACAAAAGTTTTAACCAAATCATGGTACAACGACAATCATAAGCGAAAGAGCATATGTTTGCCAAAAAAATATGTGGTGGCAGCACTTTCAACCATGCCAGAGTTACATACTGTAATTTTGCATTCCATTGGAACCTTTGATTTGTGCTTAATTTGTTATATATTTTACGAATATTAAAAAAAAAAGCACCAGCATCTCCTAAGAGTAAAATTAACAACGAACCTTCGACCGGCGAGCAAGAAACATTAATTTGTATTAATTTGAATCGGCATACCTACAATAAAATTTTGTATGCATGCGATTTTTCTTGGGTTTTAGTGCTTTTTAAAATTCAAAACTAGGCAACACTGCTTTCTAGCTTATCAAGAGGAGCTCTCCGGGCCTAACATCTGGGGCCTGCAAAACTTTATTCTCGATACGCAGTTATTCTTGCTTGAACCTATGTACAGTTACCGTTTGCAGTTGTTTTACAAAGTACCAACGCTCACGCTCTAAGTGAGCCCGCCACCTGATAAGGGGCAAACCCCCCTAACCTAACCTAACCTATCGGTGCTCGTATATCAAGGCTCTCATGGTGATTATTTTTACTATTCATAAAAATTCTTTCAATTGGATAGCATTAATAGAAGGTGACAATTTTTGTTTTTTTTTGTTTTTTATTGTGTCTAACGTAAGTACAGGTATGAATACCTCTTTTATATGCTTTTTCTCAATTGGTTATTTGTTCATCTATCTTTGCAGTATCATTCTAAGCGTTTTACTGAACTTTTGTCGCTTACATTCATGCATTTTTTCTTTGCTTATTCTTTGCCATCGCTTTTTTCTTTTGTTTGTATTTTTTTTAACTTCATGCTCATAAATCATGTTGCACAGACATGAACAACACGAACACGACTCATATTCGATAGCAGCTTGTAGTTGATAAATGTATATGGAAAAAAATTCAAAGTATCCATTACTAAGTACACTTCGGTAACTCTAAGTTTACCAACCAATTTTGTTCATTCATATAAATAACGTTGTATTCTACGCGTAATGATTTACGTTGATTTACTTTAATGTAGTCGCATTTTGATCGCATTGCTATCTAATGATTTTGCACTACTTGCATACATACTACAATTTAATATTTACTTGTGAGTACCCATTTAGAGTATTTCATTGCACATAATGTATGTATAAAGAAAAACTTGCTACTGCTTATATGTATGTATATAAATATTAATACCTTTTTATTGCTTAACCATGCCGCATTTAATTTATGCAAAGCCACGTTTTGTGTTCCATGTATTGATTTTGTGCTTTTATAAAGCAATTATTGCAATATAAATATTACATCGTTTTTAGTTCTGCATTCGCCTTTTCTAATTCTCTAATTGCATGCAATTTATTCTACATACATATATGTACATTGTAGTACTATGCTGTAACTACATATTTATATTTATTTATATTTTCCAATTGCATGCCTCACCGCAGTGCTGTGCTGTCAATTAATTGTCAATTAGGGTTAACAGTTGACCTCTGCATAAATCACGTTGAATTTGTTTTAAGTTAATTGGATTGGTGTAACTGTTGGCCTTGATGTTGTTGACGCTGTAGTTGGTATTAGGAAATTCTATCGACATCGTAGACAACACCTGATTAAGGTGTTGTTTAGTGTAATATTTATGTGTTTTTTTTTTGTAGATCCAATGCATGTATTTGGGGTTAAGGATTTCCATATAGGGTGTGAGAACGGAAACTTTGTATGCAAATTTGTGGCTATAGCACAATTTTTAGCTATAGCACAATGGCGACATAGTACATATTTACATGAAAATTTACTACAGCCGATATATGTATGTATGTAGGTGTTTTGTTTTTTAATTAAATACCTATGAGGAGAGGATGAGCAATGATGGAAAACCAACCATCTTAACGTTTTTGCCAAAATTTGGTACAAAAAGTTCCCGCAGAGATTTACGAGAAAGAAAAAGAATGTGTACTGAAATCTATTTCAATCGGAGTATGACTGCGATCAAAGATTGGTTACTAAATTTTTTTTATTCGATTGACCAGTAATTTTCCACATATAGTACCTGAAAATAATGTTTTACTTGGTGATTTTTTTTCATTTTCGACCTATGTACAAAATTTAACAAATATTCATCAAAATTTCAGCTTTTCAATCTTAATTTCTAGAACAATGTTGGATACGCAATTTTATAGCCCATACAACTTTGGAAAAATAAATTGCAATTTTCAAGCGTCTAAAAAATCGCGCAAATTTTTAATAATTTTTTAGCTAGTTTTTTACAAAAAGTGCGATTAAAAACATCTGGCGTTTCTTAATTTTTTGCGAATGGTTCTATGTCATAAGAAATTTATATTTATATGAAAAAAAGTGCAAAAATCCGCCAGCACAACAAAATTATTAAAAATCAACGTAACTTTTTGGCCACTTGAATCATTCACTTTTCTGTACTAAAATTGTATGGGCTATAAATTTTATATGGGTCATTCTATGTAAAAAAAGAAAACGACATAATATTACAATTACCCTAATTATCTTTATTATATAAAAACGAAGTTGTAGTTTTTGTCTATAGAAACTTTTACTTTATACATAATTACTTCACACCAGTCAAAAAGGCATGTCCCACCTAGGGTTGCCAACATTTTCTAAGAAACTTATAGTACTTTTGTTAAAAGCTAGGGCTGCTTTTTTAATTACAATATAGGTTTATTCCAGCTAAAAGCTTACAAGTTATATTTTAATTAGTTCTAAGAGATTTATGGCGTGAGCTTTTTAAATGAAAATGGAGTGAATTGAGCAAAGGTGAAATGATATTAAATGATGAATTGAATAGTTAAATTAAATTGAAATAATAAAGATGACGATCGATGAGAACTATATGCCGGTATATTAATTCCCACGTTGATATGATGAAAGCTCGCTGCTCCGATGTGTTCCGATGTTTGCTGATAGGTGTTGATTGTAGAAAAGAAAGAAGGAAGGCAATGCGCGGGTTGCCTTTATAGGCAACACTGGAATGCAATTCCAGTATGTCTATTGGTATCACTAGCAGTTGAAATGGGAAATTCAAGCAGGGATACTTTGAATCGGTAAATATGCAGGAACGCGTTTAGGAAAAAAATATGCGCAGGTAGGCATCCTTCAAGTGCACGCGAGTCACTTGAACAACTTTTTTCAAAAAATCTGAAAAAAAATTAGTACACTTCATATAAATATAGTAAAAGGTAAAAATGCTTTTTAAGTATAACATGTTTTTTCTTTCTTATGCATTCCTATTATAAAAAATGTTACAGTTAACTATGAAGAAGTAGAATATAAATCAAAATGAAATTTTTTATTAGTGGTATGTAATCGCCTTGTATCTCCCATTTCGAGATTTAACATTAATATAAGAAAAAAACACTTCTGTGAACGCCGATTTAAGCGATATTTAATTTTATTGTAATTTCAGTGCCACCCATTTCAATAAAAAATTTTTCTTGAAAATTATTGAAATATGAAGAAATATAGTATTTTTTCATACTACAGTGAAACCCGCGTAAGTACCCACCCGCTTAAGTAACCAACAGTTTTGGGCACCGTGAAGAAAATCCCCCTCTTAAGTACCTCCCCGCTTATTTAGCCAACCCGCCTAAGTACTTAAATTTTTCGTAGCCCATTGACCATTTTACTTATAATTTTCCCCTTTCAAGTGCTCTTTTAAAATTTCTTAAAATATTTTCATATTTCGAAATTCAGTGGCAGCACTACACAATCGACATTAATTGCCACCGTCAGTGTAACAACATTCAAGTTTCAAGTGGTTAAAAATTACCGTTGATTTTTTAGAATTTTGAAATTTTGATGAAAATTTGGTGAATTTTCAGTGTTCTACAAAATTTTAAGCTTAGATTTATACGGTATGTGGTAGGGAATGAACTCTATTTTAATTGGAAAATCTTAAAAATTAATAAACATAAGCGGCAAACAGTAAGTACATATGTATAAATAAATATGTATAATCAATGACTTTTTAAATAATTGAAATATTGTAAAAATTATATAACATTGCTTTATCTAGTTTTTTTAATAACGTTTTTCATGTGTTTATATGTTTAAATAATGCTACGATCTTGGCTTTAAAGTACGTATACTTAAATAAATGTTGATGTTTTATTCAAGGATGTAAGTTAACAAGAAAATGTAACTTCATCAACAATTGTGTTAGCTTAAGTACCCGCATTGAGGTACTTAAGCGGGCTCTTTTACGTACCCAACCCGCCTAAGTGCCTAAAAAAAGCTGACATTTTTCGTGAGGTACTTAAGCGGGTCTTACTGCATATCTTTTACCAACAGTATATAGTACGCTGACCAAAAAAATAGTACAATACTATATATTATAGTACGGTTGGCAACCCTAGTCCCACCAGTCACAAATTTAAATGATTTTTTAATATTTCTAGGAAGATTTTTTGTATATTATATTTTTATTGATATTTTATTTAACTCAATAACTATGAATTTCGATAACGAATCGCTTGGAAGGGGGGATAGCGTAAGTTATAAAGACACCAAGTGACTGGCCTCTGAATGCGGGATGTTGGGGAACAAAAAGTATAGTCTACTAATAACACTTATAGCTGAATACAAGCAAACATACAAAGTATATTTACTTTATGCTCAGGGTGTACTTCGACCACGGGGTGCTTCTGCTAGGTTATGTGCGCCAAATCCGGTACCGATGCAGTAACCATGTTCACCTCTACTCGCGCCACTTCCTTGATTCTCTGCGCTACTGTTACTGTCAGCTGATTTGCTACTCAACATGAAATGTAATTAATATGACTAGTTACCCGCAGAGTTTGCTGCCATCGGTTGGAGGTTAGGGTATAACGAAGTGAAGAACCAAAGAAACGTTTTTGCCGCCAGCACGCGAAAAAGTTAAGCAGGACAATCCAGATCCGCTCCCTACGTGTACAGACGCTGAGTGGTTACAGGAGTAGGTAGGTTGTTTGTGACGATAGTGGATAGGTGGAGCTGTTATTTAACGCGTGGAATTTCATAAAGACTCATGACGAGAATTGCTTGGTGTTTCTATAAAATTAAACGCACTAAGTCACCCTTAAGTTGAAACAGAAAATAAATGTCATTCCTCATGAAAACTTCTAAGCGCCACTTTCCAATAGGTGTTCAGAATGGGCCTGTGCAAGGGGAGGATCTTCTTTACTTAAAAAGCAAGTAACACGGAATCGGAAAAGTTACCAAATTTGACAAAGAAGAAAAGAAATTAAAAATTGTTGGTAAAAAATGATCTAAAACGGCAAAGCTGGTTATTACCAGCGGTTGTAACGTTTTCGCTACTTTTACTCTAACCTAGAGTCAGAATATCATATGCGCAAAAATATCGGGCATATATACATATATGTGTACATAAGTATATCTATGTATTAACATTAAGGTGCATTACTCTCCATACAAAAAAAAAAATGTATTATTTCGGAATTATAAAACCTATTATATTTTAAGACTTCCGTCAAAATTTTAAGATTTACATAGTGAACTGGGCCGATTTGAAAATAGCATAAAAATCTAATTATTTCGATTCCGCAAATATTTTAAACATTTTTGTGCACACCTTTTAAGCTTTAACTCTTTACACACATAAAAATCAATATATTTATCTATTCCCGACACTAGGACCAAAAAGAGGTTTTTAGTTTCTCTCTGACGTCAAGATTTTTCTTAAAAGGTCTTTGAATTACGAGATGACGAAAATAATTGACATTTTAAAATAACCGTCTCGCGAGACGAAAACAACTTTTCCATTGTTCAGTAATAATTATAGAGCAATATTTAATTTTATTTCATATAATCGTTATGGTCTCTGGTTTAAACAATTGAGCTAGAGTAACATATGTGCATGCATACACATATGAACAATATATGTACAGTATATTTTGCTTTGCTGCCTCTATGCTTAAGTGCACATTTAAGATACCTACCCCAAAATGCGCATCAAAAGCATTATTTTTTACATTTATAAGGAAACTGCTCCGATAGATGCATTCAACATACCTGCATATTGGCGATACCTGCCTTAAAAATTGTGCGACTAGTATCAATTATCAATCAAAGTATTACGTTTACCTGCACTGGCCCTACAATTACCTAATTTTACAACCTTTTATTTATTTTGCTCATCTCGCAGAACAACGAAAATGGCTATCAATTTACGTAGTTATACAGATAATTAGATAACATTAGGTAAAAATTTCACTTGCAGTAATTTCTACATGGTAAGTGCTCCGCCAATATTTGGTTTCATAGGGATTCGGATACCTTCCTCATTGAAGTAGTAAAGGAAATTCGCTTAAGTGCCTTTTTCGGTTACGTGCACAAGTTTTTCGTGCAAAGAAGGATGTGCACCTAAGCAAAATATACTGTACCTGTATAAAATAAAGCATTACATTTTTTTGTTGCATATTTCAAGGGGATATTTTGATTTTCTGAGGACTTACAGATTCTTTGTACAAAGATTTTGTCCGAGAGGACCCCTAGTGAATTTTTATGGCAAATAATTTTCTAGAAGATGTTAACCCTCTAGCGACCTTCAAAATGCCATTTTATTGGGACTTTCTAAAAAAAAGGGCCAACAACGACCCTTTTGTGAGGGAAACAACATATTTCTCCCCGATATGTATTTTTACCCTTTTTTTTTATTTATTCAAAAGACACTAAAGCAAAATATTGCAAATTTAAAATGGCCATAGCAAAGAAATTTGACCAAATAATGCAAAACGATTTTGAGGTTTTACTATATGGGTCTAGGTCTTTCATCCTGCGTTGCAATTATTGCGCCCCCAAAAATACTGTTGCACAGTGTTATTCAAAAAATTATTTTAAAACCCCAGTGCAATGTAAAATACTAATATGGGCATCATATACAAACGAATTTTCTGTTAGAATTCAAACGGTTTAAAATTTTTGGTACATAAGGATTAATAGGTACTGAAAAAGTCCTTTCAAAATTTTATCCTGGAATATTTTCGAAAATATGCAATATGTATTTTTGAAAAAATTATATGTTAAGGACCAATACACACTCTACCACATCTTCGAATTTCGTCATTGTAACTATCTTTTAATCTTTTTAACCTTTTATAACTATCTTTTAATCCCCGTGATTTAAAATACATACTTAGTTTTTTTTTTAATTCTACAGAATTTCTTTTTTTCGTACCCATAATAATATTCTACATTGAACTGAATTTTTTTTAATAATTTTTTACTTAATCATATTTTTGAAAACATGGAAGTAATTTAAAAAGATCCTTACGTTAGAGAGAAAAACTAACTATATCTGGTCTATAGTTTCGTGTGCTTTGAATTTTTTGATTTTTGTTACCCGATTTTTGAAGTTTTTTTTTAAATTGGTACAGCTAATGTGAATAATACTAATTTTCCGAACTATTTTGGTGTGAGTATTAAAATATATAAAATTTTGTAATTCTGATAGAAAACCCGCAATCTTTTTTGGCGAGGCAGCCTAATGTGCATATACACTTACTCGCATGTATACAAGTAGCTGCAAGGCGTTATCTGCAACAGCAGTAGCGGTCAATTAGCATGTATAGCAGCAACAT
>NW_016172432.1:9521-13102 GCF_001687245.7 Rhagoletis zephyria | reverse complement strand
ACAAACGGATGAGGAATATGTTTATGCTGATATAAATGAAAATAAAAACACAAAATACTTGAAGTATTCAATAGTTATTGGTTAAACATTTTCGTAATTTTACAAATAATTTAAAGTTAATGAAAATGTTTATTAAAGTGTGTAAAACTTACAAAAAAAAATTGAATACAAAACATATTGTAGGAGTCCACAGCTTTCTGTTCATTAGATTTCCATGGTAGGATAATTAATCTTCGGTGTATTTTAATGTTCTAAAGTTTAGAATCTAAACTGATTAAAAAATCCAACAGATAACCCTGTAACCTGGCAGATGTGGACACCTACATTGTTTCTTTTCGTTAAATTTGTTTTAAATTATCTACATATAAGATTTTATTTTTATTGTTCATGTTATGAAAACATGCGATTTTGAGACAGTTTTAGATCTATGGAAAATTTGGCCATTTAAAAAAGTTGTTTTAGTCATAGTTTAATTTTTTATTTCATTTTTTATTTTTTTTTTTGAAAAGTGTTATGGTTTTTGAGCAAATGTTCTCAAGTGAAAACCTGAACTTTTATTCTTAATTTTTAGTTTTCGTCTAACCATCATTAAAAATTCACAAAAATAAATTGTATAAAGTCCTTTAATTTCATTTCACATTTCATTCTGTTTTGCATTTTAAAATATATGTATGTATATCTATGCGTATGCATTTGTTTCATTCATTTTAGGTTAGTAATTACTTATTGCTTGCATATGTACATATGTATGTGTTTAAAACTGCTTATGAAATTTTAAAATGTTTTTTATTTGTTATTGCGTTGCATTCACTGTCATCAATACAAGTACGATGTTATCGTAACTTTGATAACTGCTAAAACGCGCAACAATTGGTTAACGTATTACAGGAGCAAAGCTGCGGGATTAGAGTTGATTTTTGTTGTCGTTTCTGTTTCTGTTTTTGTTTGTTTGTTTTTTCACAAAACATTTTGTGGAAACTAACCATTTCCTTAATAATAATTTTAAATCCGCTATTTCTAAAGGCATGCAGACATTTCTTCAACATAATACGTATCCTTTTCTTTAAAATAGATGCATCTCTCCAATAATTATTTTTTTATAAAACAAACGATGCGGATAAAATGCATAGAAATTTTGTTTTAATTTCCTTAAATATTTTTAAAAACATTGTTTTTTTTTTACACGGCTTGGTTAGTCAGCTATGTATTTATAAGGTTGTTTGCAAGCGTCCCAAAAAAATTTACGTATCTACCTAAACTAATTTTTATTTTTTTATTTTTTTTTCTGTTAAACGAAACATCTCAACTTCTTTGCGTTAAGCAAACTATAGTTTTGCATTTTTTAATATTGTAATAAACTCGACGCAAGCTAGATTTTTATTAATGTAAATATGTATATTCGCGTACATGCATATGTAAATATTTATAAATAATTTCTCATTTTCCACGTTTCACTTAAATAATATGTGTTTTATGTCTCCTTTTATTACGTAGTGTATGTATGCTTGTATGTATGTATGTATATGTGTAACTAGCAGAACTAACTGTTCTATGTATTTCATAATTTTCACTTAAAAACTAGCATACAATCAAATTAAACAGCGCTGATAACACACCGGCCGACAAACATTTGAACAAGTAGAGTTTAAAACATTATTTTTGCTTTCAAGAAAGTCGAATATTTTTAAAATTGTAAATAAGTGTCCCAATGACCATTATTTTGAACAGTCTTCCACTTGTGTACGGGTATGTGTATATGTATGTATGTATATAACGCAAGGGCATTACAAGATTTTGCTCGATTTTTTTACTTGCCATAGTTTGGCTTAGCTGCTTTTAACATCAACACCAATCCGCTGTGTACGTAAAATCTTGGAAGAACATTTGCTCTTCATCAGTCAAATGTCTTGGTTCTTTTGGAGGCGTCAGGTGTGGTTTTTCGGAAGTAAATTCTTCATCGAAATTCGACACATCCTCGAGATGGTTCTGAAAAATTTAAATTTTATTTTTACTTAAAATCAGTAATATTTTTAATGTGCTAAATAATTTGTTGTTGTTTTTTTTTCTAACAGCATACACAGTCCTCAAATAGTATTGGGGAATGTTGCTGAAGTGGCAGATATACAATGACTCAAACAAGTCTTCACATGTAATTTTTTTTTTTTAATATTCTCGATATTTTTTCTAGTTAAAATTTTTAGTTATTTTTTAAATGAAAACTTTGTTCTTGTTTTAACCAAAAGCCATACAAATCAAAATTTCAAACTTAAGAAAAATTTCAAAATCACAAAATTTAGCATAATTCTAAAAAACTTAAAACTTCGAACTTTTTAATCTGAATCTGGAGTACGTACCATTCCATACACACAATGGTCGGAATAATTATAGCCGCACCACATTTTGACAAGTTTTAACATATTATTTTTGTTGTTATTTAATTTTGGTTATTTCTTTATAAAAATATAGTTCATTCTTTAACAAACCCGTGTAAATCCAAAAAAAAAAAATTCAATAAACTTTCGTAAAAATGTCTAGCTTTTTTTAAATAAGATTTCCTACATAGATTCTGAGTATGCAGTTTTGTTTGTAGCCCATTGAATTCTAATAGAATAAAGTGCAAGTTTCAAATGACTAAAAATTACCTTTGATTTTTTAGACTTGTTTGTCCCATTTGCTTCCATATAACGAATACGCTCAATTTATTTTTATATGGAAGAAAACCGTAACATCTTCGACAAGAAAAAATTTAAAAAAATCAACGGTAATTTTTAGCCATTTGAAACTTGCACTATATTCTACTAGAATTCAATGGGATACAAAAAAAACTGCATACTCAGAATCTATGTAGGAAATCTAATTAAAACAGCTAGCAATTTTTACAACAGTTTGTTGATATTTTTTTTTTTAATATAGAAAGAACTATATTTTTATAGAAATAACCAAAATTAAATAACAACAAATATAATATGTTAAAACTCGTCAAAATGTGGTGCGGTTAAATTATTTCGACCACTGTAGTATGTACTCTTCTAGGATACGTAGGCGTCATGTCGAGATCAGAGAGCGCTGCATAGGGGTTCGAAATTGTCATTTTGTGTTCACAATTCACTGGAGCCCTAATTTTTCACTCAATTTGATAAGATTTTTCTTTACTGAAAGCTAATAAAATTTGCAGAGACCAGTTGAGCCCGATTTTTTCAATTTTTTTTGCTTGTATTAAATTTTTTATTGCAAAGAGCAAACAAATTAGCAATTTTGAAGAAAATCGATTCTCCCGTTTCAGTTAATAAATCTTACATAATAAAAACTAGTTGAAAACAATTGTAGGGTTCTGCCAAAACTAAAAAAATTTGTAATGTTATAAAAATTTTTACCAAAATCTATTTTATTTTTTTGCTTTTATAAAAATTATGGGTATTCGATTTCACACATCATTAAATTTTAGTATAATAAAGTGCAAGTTTAATAATATGTATAACAGCGCTTTTATTTCCTATTTAGCAAGCAGATGTGCTTGAAATGATAGCGAAAGAATTATTAAAAATCAACGCGACCTCTTAGCCACTTGCAAATTGTACTTT
>NW_016172432.1:0-9421 GCF_001687245.7 Rhagoletis zephyria | reverse complement strand
GTGCTAGGAAAAATTTTAGGTATGCCTAAACAAATATTGAGCGCTTAGACTTCTTTCCAATTTGTGCAGATTTTGAAGTACTAGGAGTACCAATGATCGGAACTAAACCAAGTTAGTATGAGACGACCCTTGATGTCCCACCTTCCCAATAAAGAATTATCGAAAACAGTTCACGTGGTCCAAAGTTATCCAGTAGACATAAATAAAAAAATAAAATATATCGATATTTGATAGCCTCCTCCTTTTTTGAGTCGGTTAATTAAAAAAAAATATCCGAATTTTTAGAAAACTTTAGGGTATGCAGATTTATATTTTATAGCCAATTCAATTTTAGTACAATATAGTGCAAGTTTGAAGTAGTTCAAAATCCTGTTGATTTTTGAGAATTTTTTTCGTTGACTTTGCTGCGCTTTTCAATACGCATATCACAAATTGGAGGAGAAGTCTAAGAGCCAAATATTTGTTTAGGCATAGCTAAAATTTTTCCTAGCATTCTGAATAAAAAGTATAAAAGTATGATTTGTATGTTTTTTATTGTAGTCTTAATAAAAAATATGATTTGTATGTTTTTTATTGTAGAATTAACATACTTTTATAAAAAAAAACCGTTATTAAAATTATATAAAACAAAATTAAAGTACCACAATTTGTAAATACTTCACGTTGCTATATTCATGAAAACTGCTGTATAAGAGCCTAGGAACCCCTGGTCGTTTTTTCGTTTCTGGCCAATGACTGTCCGGACTGTCAATCCAGCAGTATTCCGCAAAACTCTTTAGATTTTTTTCTATTTCAACACAAATACAATCTTGCGTTTGCACATGTCCTCACTTTGGCATTGGTATTCACAATTCACTGTAGCCTTTATTTTTCCCTCAATTTTTTTAATTTTTATGAAAGCTAATAAAATGTGTAAGAGACCTGTTGAACCCGATTTTTAGATTTTTTTTTTTTGTTTGTATTAAATTTTGTAGTGTAAAGTACAGAAAAAGTAATAAATTTTACATAATCAAAAGGAAAAAAATTTCACAAAAATTTTAAATGTTATAAAAAAAAATGTTGCCAAAATTGAAAAACCTTTTTGATTTTCTAGAAAAATGTTAGGTACGCGGTTTTATAGATCTTTAAATTTTGTATAATAAAGTACAATTTGCAAGCGGGTAAGAGGTCGCGTTGATGTTTAATAATTTTTTTCGTTATCACTTCGAGCACAACTGCTTGCTAAATAGGAAATAAAAGCGTTGTTATAAATATTATTAAAAATCAGCACGAACTATTAGCCGGTTGCAACTTGCACTTTGGTACACTAAAATTTAATGATGTGTGAAACTGCATACTTAAATATTTTATAAAAGCAAAAAAAAAATTGGTAACTTTTTTTACATTTCAAATTTTTTCGCTTTGGGAGAACCCTACAATTGTTTTATTATGTAAAATTTATTAAATGAAACGGGAGAATCGATCCTCAAAATTCATANACGCAGAACGGGAACTGACCCTCTGATGACAGTACGAATGGAAATTATAATAGCGAAGTTTTAGTTTTTTTAACTATAATTTTATTCTCTTAAGCGATAAGTGTTCTCATGAAAATAGATTGACGAAGTTGTAGATCAGTGATGTCGTCCATTGACCAATATCTTTCAGCCGGTTAGCTCCGCAACTCTACTTCGGTTAGATGTAATACATACATGTAGCGTATCGATGGCTGAGTGGAAGATCGACCTATCTCGGCAGCCAGTTCGAAAACGCTCTATCTCAAAAAACTTTTCAAGAACGCCCTATTTCAGAATTTAATTGAACAACACCCTATCTTAAAATTCGGTTCAAAAATGCCCTATCTCACTTCAAAATGTATAGCAAATATGCTGATATAGGGCGTTTTTGAATCGGCAGCTGAGATAGGGCGTTTTTGAAACGAATTCTGATATAGGGTATTCTTGAAAAGTTTTTTGAGATAGAGCGTTTTCGAACTGACTGCCGAGATAGAGAGGTAGAAATTTTTACGAAACTGTAGATTTTTTTTTGGATTTACGCGGGTTTTTGCTAAAGAATGAACTATATTTTTATAAAGAACCAAATAATACACAATAATATTTAAAATTAAATGGCATTAATTATTTCGGCCACTGTGTGATTTTCGATCCATCGCATAATAGGTTACTAACACTTTCCCTGTACAAAATTAAATATTGCCTCTTCTCCAGTCCGCTATTCAGCCTCATTGCGTAAGTCGTAAATTAGGCTCAATTGTACGACTCGACAATATTGGCATTGTATACAGCCGTGCTGAAATAAGTAAACGACGAAAATCGTCGTAAACTATACAGTGCTGCCAAGTTTTCCCACTTTAATACACTAATCGAGTGGAAATTTTAGGCAATGGCGTGAAACTTAAGATACGATTCGACTCTCGAAAAACGACTTGCATTCGACACGGCTCTCGCAATGAGGGCGATTATCTGACTTTGTCAGTATATTCCAGGCAAATGCGCTAAGAATTGGAGTCGGCCTACATGTGTACTACTTTTGGAGATATAGGTTTTTTTTTGTCCGATCAACAAGCGCTGAGAGGAAACCAAAATATGTGCAAACGCAAGGATGTTGTTGTCGTTGTAATAGTATACAAATTTCTCAAAAATTTTGGAGAATACTGCTGCATTGACATACCACGCAGCCCTTGGAAAGAAAATAAAATTTTAGTGCAGTGTTGGTCATGAGTGTAAAGGAGCACGCGTTATATGCGTGGCGCTAGTTAGTTACTGGGTCAGCGATATTACTAGCAACCTATGGATTTGCTCTAGCACCGTAAACATGGAGTTCATAAGTTTCATTTTCCCCGAAGCGGTTCACTTTTCACTTTTGGTTCCATGGATTTACTATGGGTGGAATAAAAATTTTCGGGTGAAAACCAGGATAAGGTAGATAGTTTTCATGAGTATTTCTATGAAAAAAAAACGTGTCTTTGATTTGTGAATGCCTGTCGAGAAGGGACAGCTAAGGATTGTAATTTTAATTTTTCTAGAAAAAATATTTTTTTTAGCTTCCTTCAACCGCCAGTTAAATCCTACTTATGTACTTTATATGTATTTTACAGATACTTACAATGGTGGGCACAAATGGCGGTTTCACCTTGCGCAGCAATAAATCATCCCAACTGATAGAGCGGAAGAACGCTTGCTTCTTGACGTCTTCAGCATCGCGCTCTGATGAACCTAATCTACGTTCTGGATTCTTACGCAGTAACTGAAATGTAAATAATTATTTATTTATTTTAAGTATAAAAAAACAGTCATAAAAATAAAGCGATTAAAATTACCCGACGCATGATTGCAATGGCCTCAAGTGATAAAAATCGCGGATAGCGCACTTCATCGTTAACAATTGAGTCGAAAACTTCCTCCTCATCGTCACCCGGGAATGGTGACTGTGAATGGAAATGATTTCAATTATTTTCCTACCAAAAAATAGAGGAATTCGCGTTAACTTACCTCGCCTACAAGCATTTCGAATATCAAAACTCCCAAACCCCACCAGTCCACAGCGCGCGTATATGATGTTTCTGTGAGAACTTCGGGCGCCAAAAATTCGGGCGTCCCGCAAAAGGTGCCCGTTCGATCGCCGAAGCCCATACCCTCCTTGCACAAGCCGAAATCAGCGATTTTTACATAACCTGCAAAGAAAGGAGTTTTTTTTTTAATTTGCAAGACCGAAATAAGAAAAGAAAATCTTCTTTGCATACCATCTGTGTCCAAAAGTAGATTATCGAGCTTCAAATCACGATAAATAATTTTGTTTTCATGCAAATACTGCAGACCCAACACCACGCAAGCGGCGTAGAATACAGCGCGCGGCTCTGAAAATACATCTGTATGTATGTGCATCATCAGATCGCCACCAGCCGCATACTCCATAACAAAGCAAACGTGTTGCTGTAATGGAAATGAAATGAAATGAAATTTAGTCGAATGTAAGACATTTCAAGGAGAGAAAAGGAATGAGAAACCAAAAGTGTTCAAGTGCTACTCACATCGGTCTGGAAACACGCAAACAAATTGACCAGAAATGGATGACGCATCGCATTGGCTACTTCGAAAATGCGCTTCTCGCTCAACAACGATTCGACTTCGTCACGTGCTATGATGTCGCCCTTTTTCAGCGCTTTGATGGCAAAGTACTGATTATTGCTACGCAATTGTGACAGTATAACCTTGCCAAAGTGGCCGCGTCCCAAAACGCTGAGCAGCCGGAAGTTCTCAATTGCCAGCATACCGGGTGGCCCGTTTCCGCCACCGATTGCCTGTGACTGGCGGCGTGATTCGTATGCCGAGTCGCGATATTGCAAACCGCGTGCAACATTGCGACGACCACCGCCAGCCGTTGCAGCGTTTGGTGGCGGCATAGGGACAGCATTGAGTTCGTACTGATTCTGGTAGATGGGCTGTTGCTGCTGTTGTTGTTGTTGCTGGTAGACTGTGGCTGTAGGTGCTGCATAGTTTTGGCGCTGTGCCGCCTGTGGGAAATGAGGACCTTGCCCAGCCGACTGTCCGTAGACTGTAGGTGTGGGCGGCTCTTGGATGATCGGCGAATCTGGTACATATTGTTTCTGTTGCTGGTTGTTGTTGCTGCTGACCGATAAATTTCCAAATTGTGGTATAATCTAAAATATGCAATATCTGATTAGAGTCGGTTTTCAATAAGCATAGTGCGTTTTAAACTTATATAAATATATGTAATTTTTGTAACGTGTTTTCATTCGAAAATTCCCTGAAATAGCACGGCATTTTCAAAGCTTGTTTACAGCAGCAGATTATTAATAAATAGCATTGCTTGTTAAGGAAATTATTGAACTAAAAAACGTTGAAACACAACACTGAAACTAATGCTTAAGGCTAAGCCTCCTATCTGTGAGTGTCCTGCTAAAATAGCACGTTTACACNCTTGTTTACAGCAGCAGATTATTAATAAATAGCATTGCTTGTTAAGGAAAATATTGAACAAAAAAACGTTGAAACACAACACTGAAACTAATGCTTAAGGCTAAGCCGCCTCCTATCTGTGAGTGTCCTGCTGAAATAGCACGTTTACGGAGCGCTTCTATCCAACAGACTAATTTGATATAAACACTCCTTTTCAGTGCTTGCTGTTTAACTTATAAAGCGGGGAATTATATAAGCAACGAATATCTTCAAAAGTATATAGTGTATACCTAAGTAAAATACATACATTATTTTAATATAAACAATTTAGAAACCTTTATACAGACTTAAGACTGCCATTGAATATCAACAAAGCTATGGGTGATGCATTCAATTTCTCTCTTATCTTGAAGCAACTATATTGGGAATAATAACTGCTTTTTAACGGATGCGGTTCGATTAAAAACAAATATTTGCAAAGTAGCAGCAAAGCTTTAAAATTTTGAAAAGCTAGTCAATGGTAGCCGAAGACTCCAGGGGCACTCTTTCTTTTGAACAAATTGGATTTGCTTTTTTCGGACAGTACGGCCCGCTGTGTTAGAACTCTGGTTTCGCATAGAAATTTCACTATGGAAGTCACAAGCAGGGGAACGCGTAAAAGAAAGTTCAAGTTTGACATAAAAAACTGTGGACTGTAATGTGATAGAAAACAAGAAATCGACAGTTCATGAGGTGGTCGATTTATAATAATGGTGTATTACAAAGTATCTATACATATAAAAAAAATTGTAACAGGACGATGTCTGTATATTATAATAGATATTAAAGAAAAATTAATATGGGGAGTCTTCATTAGAGCAACAGAAGCCAAATCAACCATTTTTTAGAATTCTGGTCTGTCTGTCTGTACGTTTGTACGCGCATCACTCCAAAACTAATATATGAAATCGAATGCAGTTTTCACCTATGTATTGCTACAGGTCAAAGTTAAAATATAGAGGAAAAAAATTAAAGAGTTGCCGCCTGTTTGAAAATTGCAGTTTAAGCAAATAGATACGACAAACAAGACCGATAAAATACAAGATTGCGCTGATTGATGTGAAATTCGGGAGAGTAAGGCACTCCGCACATTAAGCTCCTAATCACAGTAGTGTAATCGTTTCGGCGTACTAAAGTATAAAGCTTTTATGCCGAACCCATGTATTTCAATGAAGCTCTGTAGATTACGATTCGAAATCATGTTTGCGCCTAATCATAAAAGCTTCATGAATCGATGCGCCCAACATTGTAAGGCGCTAGCAGTTTTGAAATCGTCATTTGTTTACTTTTTTGTGTTGGAAATAAAATTTATTTGTCAATTCAATAGAAAATAAATGGAAATGAACGATTTCGTACTAAAATTCGTGCAAATTGCATTAAACCCCAAGCGTTTATGCAATATTTCGGACCAGAAATATTTGCGGAAGTGCGTGTTGCGAAAGAACGGCCAAAAAATTTGTTATGTGTAGAAAGTGTTTATTAGCTGATGACCTATGCAGGGCGTGCAAGTGTGTCGAGTCGTCATGCATTCGTTTCGGTATGATGAAACGATTACTCTGCTTTGATTAGGCGCGCAATGTGCCGAGTGCCTAACGTGAATATGACGTCATTGCAGATTTGCCGGTGGAGAGAGCTGAGAGAGGTTTCTCAGTATGTATATGTTTTGAATATGTATATATATTATATAAAATCAGATATGACGTCACACTTCTGTCAATATTTTGAAGAGAGAGTTGTGCGACAAAGTATATATTGGAATATGGCTGTCAAAAGAAAGAGGTTTAAGAAGGCTTACAACTGGAAATATTTTTGTGGAAGGTTGTCACCTGTTTGAAAATTTTAATTTAATTTAATTGATAAGATAAATTAAATATTGCAATATGGGTATCAAACTTGGTGGGTTAGGAAATTTTACTTCCGAATATATTTTTGGGCTACCACCTGTTCGAAAAATTTTATTCATTAAAATTTATCAAATAAATTAAATATTACAATACGTGTATTAAACAAAAGTTTAAAAAAGTTTAAAGGGAATGTGAAAAATCGCGTCGACAAAAGTTTCCGTGTATAAACACATTCTAGCTGAACACTTTTAGATCTCAACACTTAACAAACTCCTGCCTATCGTGACTTGGCGCAAAAATTTAAAACAATAGTTCCGTACGTCATGCGGACTGCGCCCCTCGTGCGGATGGGTGGGAAGGGAGGGTAAAACCGTTGGGATTATTATTGAACCCCCACGCCCATCACACCACTAACAGTGCCGTTTAAAAGTCATCACTTTACCTGTACTGAATTTTCTATTGCACTTTTCGTTTCTAATTTATCACTTTCAGTTTTATACGACAATTCCGTCACTGCGACTGATTCAATGCAATCGCTCGATTCTATGCAATCGCTCAGACTCTTCGTTTCAAGTTCGATTTCAGTTTCAATTTCAATATCAGACAATGTTGCTGATGTTGTTGTTGTTGGCGAAATGGCGATCTCATTACATTTATCGGCAGAGTGTACGATCGTGGTTGTTGTCGGAAGTGTTGTTGTTGTTGTTAAAGGTTCAATTGTTATATGGACAACATTGATATGCGCCTGCGAATTGTATAAATACAACAAGATACAAAGGGCGAAAGAAAAATAGAAAGCGAAATGTTGGTTTTGGTTTTTTTTTCTATTTTTGCTATTAAATCTTGCATGAAATATGCGAAATTATACAATGTTGTTGGTGCACACAAAGTAGCATACATATACATACATAGGTACATATGTATGTATACAAATGAAGAAGATGTACAGACATTGATGGCTGTGAAGAGATGACTTTTGCCCAAACGAAACAAAAATATTAAATGGCAGAGAACAAACACGAGGAGAAATGACCACAAAATGAAAAACAAATAAGAACATAGTATTAGCAAACATATAGACCGCTTAAAAAAAATTATGCACCACTAGACTATTTATGTATGTATGTATTTATATTAGCATGTTTGTATTTTATTTTTCTTTTGGTTCTATTTATGTATGTAACACCCTTTTTAGCACTTACAAATATACACATTTTATATAGTCTAATTATGTTTCTGTGCACTAAATTTTAAGTAAATAATGCCTGCAGTAGAGCCGGTGGTGCGCTAGCTGCATAGAGTGTTGGGCAAAGGAGAGCGGCCGCTGATGACAATGCAGAGCGTTTGAACTTCAAGAATTTGTTATTCGATTTGGTGTTGCATTGGTGGTACTGTTGCAATTGAGAGGTGCAAAGCTGTTTAACGACGCCGGCGAGCAATTGAAATGTCGGTAACATATCCAGCAAACCACCAATGACACACACACGCACACTAATGACGATACATGGGTTAGCTAAAGACGCTACGAATAGGCCACGGCACTTAATAAAAGCAAAAATAAAAACATTAAAGTAGGCGATAATTGTACGAAAATTTCACTGTAAAAGCGCGTAACACGCAAACACGTATTGTTAACGGCCGTGATCTTGAAACACTGAACAACAGAGCGCACGGAAAATGTCACCATCGATGGCTGGCTCTCAACATCGTTCATATGTGACGGTAAAATTATGACAGCCGTAAGGTGGGAAAAATAAAGATTAAGGGCCTGTGCCAATTGATAGAAAAGTTCTCTGGATAGTAAATTTTTGACAGCTATGAGGTGAATAAAAATGTTTGATACGGCAGGGCTAGTGAAAAATTTGACAGCAAGAATTATCAAGAAGAAGAACGAACAACGCACGTATACACATAGGCTGCATTTCTTTATTCATTCTGAACGTTTGGAATAAACTTTTTTTGTTTATTTATTCTTTAGAACGTTCCTGATGATATGTTGACGTATATTTCAAACGCATTCTGTTTATTCCGGCTGTGAAATGGGATTATCCGGAATGTATAAAGAAACGCAGCCATAAATTAAAGAAAACAAAAGCGAGTGGAAATAAAAGAACATGGTCCCGCCGGCAAAAAAAAATTAAGAAAAGCTATAGGTATAACTTGTAAGATTTAATTTCAGATTTACATATGAAAAGGCGTTATGTATTTTTTTAATTAAAAATACTATTTTACAGGGAGCAGTTCAGAACGCAGAATCCTTCTGGAAAGGCGTATTGACAAGGATATTTGGTTCAGCTCAAAGAACGCCAACAGCAACGAAGGCTGGAAGTGAGTAAGAACAATATAAATAATTTGAAGACTTTATTAAGAAGTTTTTTCTTAGAAAAATCGCGAATGAGCTGAAGGATCGCCTGGACGGTAAAAGTGCTGAAGCATGTAAAGCACAATGGAATGCGTTGATGAACCATCCGTGGCGCTCTTTGGGAATGTGAGTTACAATTTTTCGAAACGAAGCAGAGGACAACCTAAGATGCATTTTTGTAGTCTTGTTATCGCCGTTAATAATGCTTCTTAGTATTTGGAATAAACGTCTTGTTGCATGTACATAAACGACATATG
>NW_016172431.1:0-13106 GCF_001687245.7 Rhagoletis zephyria | reverse complement strand
TTTGCTTTCATCGCTTTCTGTTTTTGTTTGCACATGTAAATCAGCTGATGTTTGACACTTTTCATGTACTTACAGGAAAAAAAACTCCGGACTTAATCCTGTAACTTCTGACTAGGAACAGTTTCTCAGTTACTCTCTCAAAAGTGTTCCCACTTACAGGTTTTATGTCAATAGGAACGACTTCCTGTAANCTTTTTGCGTTCCTATGCACTTCTGCATCTGTTCTCCTTTTACTCTCATTTCAGAGCGTAAAATTGTAGTTTGACAGTTCCACAGGTTTTAGTCTGAAGTTCAAAGGAACAGACTAATAAGGTTCTTTGCTTTCATCGCTTTCTGTTTTTGTTTGCACATGTAAATCAGCTGATGTTTGACACTTTTCATGTACTTACAGGAAAAAAAACTCCGGACTTAATCCTGTAACTTCTGACTAGGAACAGTTTCTCAGTTACTCTCTCAAAAGTGTTCCCACTTACAGGTTTTATGTCAATAGGAACGACTTCCTGTAATTTCTGACTAAATCCTGTAAACCGGACTGCTGTTGGAACAGACTAAATAATACCATGATGCAATAATACAGGTGTAATCAGTTGGCAACTTCTCGCTCTAATTCCGCCATATTGACTGCCTTAGGTGAGACAGTGTTACTTCTTTAACAATTCTTTGCCTATTAATATAGTTGAATATTTTTTTAATTTTTTCTCAGTATACACACTTTTTTTCTTAAAAAGGCATTTTATCTTATTTTATTTCATTTCATTACGAATATACTATAAAAAAGCAAATTATGTTTCGGAAAAAATATGGAATTTTTTATATTTTTCCCCCAAATGGGGCTTAATTTCTTCTCTATTTTCTTCTCGTTCTACTGAGCTAAGGCAGTGTCAAATCGAGCTGTCACAATTGATACCACCTTGTATTATTGCATCATGAAATAACACAAGGTTCGATAAACTGACATTTGTCTCTCTCGCACCGCTCCTTTAGCAGTGGCACCAAGGTTGGCACTGACGAAAAAAAAAAAATTTACCATCCACTTGAGAAAAATCTTCCAAATATGGAAAATATTACCAATAAATTTTTTATAGTTAGTTAAATAAAAACTATAGTTTTGTTATTTTTTTATTTTTTTCAATTAAAACTATAGTTTTTTTAGTTATTTCAATAAGAATTAAAATTGTTTTTAAGGAACTTTTTATTTAACTAAATATACGGTATTTGAGTCATATTATTGGCATATTCGCAGTTTCCTTCAACCGAAAGCGGAAGTCATGAAGGCAACAACGAAACCTCATAATTTGGAAAACTTCAACTCGAGTTGTTATAGACAAATACAGTGACTCAAAAAGACACTTGGTGATGTTTTTATTATTCGCAATCTTTTTCAAAAACAAATTTTTTGTTGCTTTAACTAAATCCATAAAAATTAAGGATTAAAATTATATACATACAACATTTAAAAAATTCAAAAAAAATTTGTCCAAATTTCGAATTTTTTACTCTGAATTTTTAGAACAATTTAAGGTATCGAGTTTTAAAGCAAATAATACTTGAGTATAGCTCACAATGTGCTTCCCGTTGATTTTTTTTTTGTCGCCAATCTTTTGTGTTTTTTTTATTTAACAATTTCTTTTGATAAAAAATTGTGTTGATTTAATTTTAAATTTAAATTTTTTCATTATATGTATTTAAATAATCATTTAAAATATTTAGGCAATCAAAAGCTCCTCGGGATTCCAGTAAAATGAGTTTTGAATGGAGCACGATATGTTCACCTTATATCGATATACATTTATACCTGTGTAAGTTTATTAAAAGTATGCAAAGAAAATTATAATATAAACATAACTACGAAAAATAAATCGGGAACGAAAAGTTCAACAAAAATCTACCAAAATGAGAAAAACCTTTTACCTTTTTACCAACCCAAATTTTTTCTACCAATTTTGGTAACAATTTACCAAAGTGGCAACCCTGAGTGGCACCGTGTTGCTTCTTTGCAAACTTACTTGGAAAAAGTGTAACTTTGGTGTGAAATAGAAGTATAAGATTTGGGCAATATGTTTATTTGTATATACATATGAAGCACATTTAACTGATGAAAACATAACTTTTTTTAAATTGGATGTTTACATAAAACTCGCAGTAGTGTTATATTAATTTTTAGCCCTTTTGCAGTTTTTATACAGCTAAATATCACATAAATTACGTAATTCACGTACATAGATACTGTAATATTACGTTCAATATTTCGTTTAAAATGCCAGATTTCCTGCAAATACATTAGAATTTACAAAAGGAATTTCACTACTAATTGCCTACTTTGCGTACTTTTCTACTCCCATTTACGCACCAAGGGATTTCATTCTTCGTCTTTCTCCGTGCTTCGTAAATGCAACCTTTTGTAAGGGAGTGTCAAACCGCGGCTGTCAATAATTATCTAACCTTGTATTATTGAATCATGACCGCCACGTATGCGATGATTATCTGCAAAGGCATCATTCAATAATACAAGGTTACATAATTATTGACAGCCGTGGTTTGACACTCCCTTACAAAAGGTTGCATTTACGAAGGATGGAGAAAGGGGAAGAATATAATCTCTTGGAGGAGGGGCTTCGCATGTCAAAGGTATACAACATTTCTTGTGCATATCACTCCGGCTACGCCGTCCACAGATTTTTGCGCAGAACCCACGTCAAAATTCGAAAAAACGTGCGTAGTGCAAACCGAGTTTATTAATAAGCTTGTGGTAGAAAATTTTAAACATTTATCGCTGTGGTGTAGTGGTAAGCAGTGCGCGCTTCCACTCCGCAATGCCTGGGTTCAAGCCCTGATCAAAGCAACATCGCAAAAGAAATATAGAAAAAAGGTTTTTTTTCTTAACAGAAGTCGTCCCTCGGCAGGCAATGGCAAACCTTCGAGTGTATTTCTGCCATGAGAAACAGCTTCTCATAAAAATACAATCGTCGTTCGGAGTCGGCGTAAAACTGTAGCTTCCTCCGCTTTGTGTGACAACATCAAGGCGCACGCCACAAATCGGAGGAGAAGCTCGACCAAACACTAACAAATGTGTAAGCGCCAATCTATTATTATTATTATCTTAAAAAATTTCAATCCTTTGATTACACGTGTTTTTGGATTCGGGCTATGCGTTTGGACACAACAACCGAAAATCGTTGTACAAATAACTAAACCGGACCCAAGTTTCTCGATAAGGGGCAACAAATATTCAGCCTCATTGCGAGAGTCGTGCCGAATGCAAGTCGTTTTTCGAGATTCGAATCGTATCGAAAATTTAGCGTCATTGCCTAAAATTTCCACTCGACTAGTGTATTAAAACGGAAGAACTTGGCAGCACTGCATAGTTTTCGACAATTTTCGTCGTTTACTTATTTCAGCACGACAGTAGACAATGCTAATGTTGCCGAGTCGTACAATTCAGCCTAATTTACGACTTACGCAATGAGGCTGATTCTTTTTTACTCGTTTATATGAAACAGTGGATAAAAATATACGTATATGCGAAAGGCATATTTCTTGCAAACACACATTGATTTACATCTTTTATTTCGCCTCCGATACAGAATTGTTTTCGTACAAAATTACCCAAAAAAGCTTACTCGTTCGTTTTTAGGCATGCCATTGTTACGAATTTCAAAAGTTCGAAAATACGATTCGGATTGCAGCATACTATTTCTACGATTCGTAGCAAAATCCGAATATCAGCCTTAACTGTTACATAAGGAGTGTTCGCTATGCAACTGCCAGTTAAGTTCTGAACACATTGAAAACGACGAGCTACGGACCACAGCTTCCAATTTGTCATCTTCATTATCTAAACGCGTTGTCGATGGCGACATGCTTTTTTTGAACGCGGCAGCGACATCATGAATTTGTATGAGTTTGACATAAAAGAAGAGGAAGAACCTTATTTGTCGCCAGAAAAATAGAAATAGATCTAATCTGGCCACAACCACAGCCGTCGCGTAGCCCGGTCGTCGCCAAAATAATTATCTACATAAGAGTACGTGTTAAAATAATTTGACAGCTGTGGTCCGTAGCTCGTCGTTTTCATTGTGTTCGTTCGGGCTATAAGGATTAGCCAGTAACAAAATTCAGAGAATAAGGTAGCTTACTCTCCCAAAGAGAGAAACTTACTAAGTTTTGCACGAACAGGAATTAGCAAACAGTAATTGCGTTTGTTTACACATTTCCAGTAAAATGCAGTAAAAGTTTTTACGAATTTTCATGTTTTGGCNCGTTCGGGCTATAAGGATTAGCCAGTAACAAAATTCAGAGAATAAGGTAGCTTACTCTCCCAAAGAGAGAAACTTACTAAGTTTTGCACGAACAGGAATTAGCAAACAGTAATTGCGTTTGTTTACACATTTCCAGTAAAATGCAGTAAAAGTTTTTACGAATTTTCATGTTTTGGCGTTTTCGTACGCAAAAACTTGCAAAGTAGGGAAAATTGAGAGAACCAAAAATGACAGTTGAAGTTGCAAGTTTTTACTGGATAAATTTTTACTTGTAAGAATTTGCCAGTACGAAAAACAGCTGGTCGCATGTTGCTGGATGAAATTTAAACTAATAAGGAAACTGCTTGAGAGTTTTTATTGTAGAAATTCACAAACTAAACCTATTTAAATATAAAATATATTGTTTTATTAGGAAATTCCTGCGAATAAACAACCAATTTATCAGCTGTTCATGAAACTTGAAATTATTATTTGAATAGCGTCTGCGTACTTTTTTGTAAATATTGTCTATGAGAGCGGATTCTTAGAAATAAAGTTACTGGAGAGTTGCTGGCAAGTTACTGGATAATTTGTAAACAAACACAACTATTTGCAAGCTTCACTGCCAGCTCAAGAATGATAGAATACAAGATTGCGCCCACGATGCCTGCGAAACAAAGGTCTCTTTCTCGATTTAACAGCATCTACCCTTTCGCTGACGTCACATTATTATTTTTGAGCACTAGTGATGAATACTAAATATTCATATTGTACCTATTTGCCGAAAAATTGTAACTAAAAGTAGATACACGTACCTAAACAGTAAACATGTACTTTAACGTGCCTATGTACATATGTAAATTTGTGCAAATTAAAATCAAATACAAAAGAAAGCGAGTTTATAAAAACGTGTTAAAAATTAGTACAACGGAATTCTGGTTCAACGATTCGTCAGATGATGAGAACTTAAGGTCAAAACATAGTGGAGCGGCGAGCAAAGCGAAGATGGGTGTATGTACGCTTTGCTCTTCTTTATGCGCTTTTCCGTTGAAACATATGCGTTTGAAATCGACGCTTGCTCAATGCTCTTTGCTCGCCGCTCCACTATGTTCTTACCCTTAGAAAACTGGCCAGGAGCAGAAAACGGTGAAGAGAGTTTAAGTGTGGTCTTTCCAATATATTTTGATATACAATATATTTCAGAATTTTGTGATCCAAATCTATTTAAAATATATTGAATCCATGAACAGCTCTATGATTTTGTTCTCAGAGATCGTGCCAACAGAGTATTGTGATTTTCTTTCATATGTAAAACCAGCCTTTCGAGCTTGTGTTTAGTATTCATGACGTTAGAACTGCATGAAATTAATAAAAAAAATTTAAAATTAGTGTCTAACCGCCAAAATGTAAGAAAACAAATGCAAAATCAGACCTTTTTCACAAATTTCTAACACTACGCTACACCAACGAAAGCATAATTCTGTTCGACAGCAAATTCGATACTCAACGAAAATTTCGACACGCTTGCATAGTTCATAATACGAATTTTACTTTCGATCTTCGATTGCTTCGCTCGGCGCCACTCGGCTTTCTGTCTGAACGCACCCTTAGTGTTCTAAATTCTGGTTTGAACAAAAGTAGCTCAGTTCATGTAGGAAAAGTTTATTAATAATCCAAGGCGAATCTATACAAGGTGGTAGCCAAGGTGTATTTAACAAGGTGGTGTTGGGGCGAAAGCTGAGTTTTTCGACGTGGAGGTCATTACGTCAAAATGATGTGGTTGTTGTAACTCATACCAATGACAGTATGGATATCTGCGTATAATTTTTTAGTGTAATTTTTTACTTATATACAGCTAACACCACCTTGTTAAATACGCCTGGGTGTAAAAAAAATGTAAATATAATAGTTGTGAAAAATGATATTCTCTACAACTTTGGAATTTCAATATGCCATGTATTTTCAACAGAAATTGTCAAAAAATGGCGAAAACCGTGACAATGTAAAATTTTTTCACAGTTTTTGCTAAGTTTTTACAATAACAAATTCTATTTTTAAAAAACCTTCTATATAACAAATGTGGGAAATGAAATTCTTTACATATTTGTATTACACAACTTTTTACTAAAAATGCTAAATAAGCTTGCAAATCGCAAAAAACCCCAAAAAACTTAAATCCAAGGTGGCGGAATGTTGCCAAATGAAATTTAGGGGCAAGACTGTGGATCCATGATCTACGTGTCAAGTATAAGTAAACTGCATCAAAAAATCGCTGTTGCAAATTTTTTTCAAATTTCCTACCAACTTTATCTAATTTTACTGGGCTAAATAGCACCAATCAAAAAGAAAATCAAGAGGCCAAACCAAAAAAGATACAGAGTTGCCATCAACTTTAACATTGGTACTTAGTTTGAATGCTGCCAAGTATTTGTTATACGTTAAAATATAAGAATAGCAATATGATGGGGCCATTCACGAACATCCCGGGCGGCCGTGAAACAAGGCTTCACAATACGGGTAGAACGGCAATTTTAGTGATTGGTCTGGTCATCTCTCCTTGACCTGTGCGTAGGCACACCACACGCGCCAATCCATCTGCTGTGGGAAATGTTTTGGTTACCTTATCCAAAATCCACATCGATGGAGGCAAATTTGCTTCTTTAACGAGAACTATACTTCCAATTGCTATGTTCTGATGCTTGCGGTACCATTTCGGTCGGCTCTGGAGCGATGTCAGATATTCCATGTGCCAACGTTTCCAAAACCCTTGGTACATGTTTTGAATGTGCTGCCAGTATTTTAATCGGTTCACAGGAACCTCCAACACATCTTCTTTCGCCACCATGGTGTATGACTGACCTATTAGAAAATGAGATGGAGAAAGGTACATATCATCTGAGTCTGGAGCGACACCCAATGGTCTCGAGTTGACGACGGCCTCAATTTCGATGTTTGCAATCGATGTTTACAATTTACTAACATCGCGAAATTGACGATACATCGATGGAAGTTTTATCGATGTTTTAAACATGACTTTAAGGAGACTCTCCGACTTTCTTTCGGTATGTTTGGCTGACCTTAAATTTATTATTCATTCAGAATTTCTTTGTTATTTTTGACATTATAACAATTATATCCAACAATTTTATTGAGCTTGAGGGCGTTTCTTATGAAAAATGTTATTGAAAATCAACAATAATTTACAAAAGGTAGAAGTTAAAGCTGCTATTTCGGAGATCCCCAGATCTCCTCAGTGACCGTGGTTGAAGAAGTCTGATTAGTAGATGTGGTGATCTCCCAAATAATATTGTTGCTTTTTCACAACATTTTTCATAAAAACGGCCCAAGCTCAATAAAATTGTTGGATTCATTCTGAATGCTAATAACCTAGCCCTTAAAACAGAACCAAACACCCCTTAGAATTTCAACAATATCAGGCCTAGGATCTTTAGGCCCGAACGACCTTACGATGGTATGCATTTTCTAATAATAGAGAGGGCATAGAAAGGGTAATAAAATACAGGAAAATACATTCATAATTATTAAAGTATTCAATGTTTCTTTAAATTTAACTAGAAATTAACAAATTGCAAAACACATCGGAAACCATCGATATATCGATGTCTCTCTGGCGATGTATTTTAGCCTCGATGCATCGAAACATCGAAGTATCGATGTTACTGCTCAAAATTTGCATCCCTAACAAGGCTGCTATAATTTCATTGTGGGTTTGTGACTGCAACAATTGATACATTTCGTTGGGTACCTTGGATGCGCCGACGAAGTTTCTACCGCTATCGCTGAAAATGTGAGAGCAATTTCCTCGTCGAGCCATGAATCGACGCAGTGCAGCAATGAAACATTCTGTGGTCAAATCAGTGGCTAACTCCAGATGAATCGCCGATGTTACCATGCATACAAACACACATATGTATGTAGCCCTTTGACGTGCGCGCATTCCGAAGGCGACAGTTCTTAAGAGTCATAGGACCAGCGTAATCCCATCCGCAATTTTGAAATGGGAATGCCTGATTAACGCGTACTCTTGGCAAATCTACCATCATTTGCGATGACGTATGTTGTTCCTAGCGAAAACATTTCACGCAGTCGTGAGTTAACTTTCGAATAAGATTACGGGCTCCGAATATCCAATATTTTTGTCGAACTATGACGAAGAGAGCTGAAACACCTGGATGCAAGTTTTGAATATGCTCGTAGTTTAAAATAAAATTTGTTATGCGATCCTCCTTTGGCAGGATTATCGGATGTTGTGTTTCCATTGTTAGAGAGGAGTTGCAAATCCTACCTCCCACGCGAATAAGACCATCCCTATAAAGGAAGGGCACCAACTTTAGTAGCTTAGATCTGCTGTCCAATTCAGTACGAGATTCAAGATGTTTGCGTTCAGAAGAAAAATGATTTTGTGCTAGTTTCAGCAAGTAGAAGCAAGAAGCGAAATGTATATGATGTTATCCGTACGAGTCTCCACCAGGATGAAGTATT
This sequence comes from Rhagoletis zephyria, assembly GCF_001687245.7. Classification (NCBI taxonomy): domain Eukaryota; kingdom Metazoa; phylum Arthropoda; class Insecta; order Diptera; family Tephritidae; genus Rhagoletis; species Rhagoletis zephyria. The sequence continues at coordinate 4,365 of NW_016172431.1, read as the reverse complement.
ATTTGCCAAATCCCTGTAAACATTGTGCTGCTCCTTTTGGCTAGTTATCAATGTAACAGCCTTTAGCTCAGCTCTAACATTGTTTAGAAAGTGACACGTACTCGTTTTCATCAAGAAGCCATGTTGGCCCTTGCCACCACAAATCATGTTTTAAGAGATTGTCAGCCGTCATTCCAGGAGATGCGCAATTTGCAGTTATCCTTTGAAGATACGTGTCTCCAACAATTGCGCGGTAAGGTGCTTAGTACCTCCGATGTACGATTTGCGACAAACGTTTTAAGCTTGATTGGATGTATTGACAGCCAACAGAGCACCACCGTTGAATCACACCATGCGTTTAAACTAAACTTTTTACCTGCGAAAGACTCCACCACAGATCTCTTCAGGCGTATTAATAACACTGCGCCACATAGCTCCAACCTCCAACCTAAAGAAATTTGCTTTATTGGTGAGACCCGAGTCTTCGCGGCGACAATTGCGTATGTAGCTTTCCATCTTTTAACCCGAACACAATGAAAACGACGAGCTACGGACCACAGCTGTCAAATTATTTTAACACGTACTCTTATGTAGATAATTATTTTGGCGACGACTGGGCTACGCGACGACTGATTAGATCTATTTCTATTTTTCCAGCGACAGATAAGGTTCTTCCTCTTCTTTTATGTCAGACTCATACAAATTCATGATGTCGCTGCCGCGTTCAAAAAAATCATGTCGTCATCGACAAACCGTTTAGATAATGAAGATAACAAATTGGAAGCTGTGGACCGTAGCTCGTCGTTTTCAATGTGTTCAGAACTTTTGTCTTTACTGCGACAATAAACCACTGCTGCGTAAGCCTTTGTATAAGCATCGGAAAACCCATGCAACTCAATAACGCTTGTAGAGTTGCAGACGTATCGATTAATTACTAGGTTAGAAAGATTTACACATCCTGCCTGTAATTAAACCATAGATTTGCAAGATTATTAAGTAGTTCGTCATCCCATCTCAGGTTGTGCAGCCCAAACCCAAAACCTTTGTCGATCCATCACCCGATTGTGTCAAGAAACACGGATCGCAAACACCGCTGCACTCCTCAACGGTGCACTTAGAATTGGACGCCCATTTACGCAATTCTAGCCCAGCACATGACAGCAGCTGGACTAGTTGATCTCGAACGGCAGTTAGTTCAGCTTCAGACTCCGCACCTGTGAGGACGTCGTCCACCGAAAAAACGAAGCGATGGAACCGAAAGCACATACAAACCGAAAATAAAATGGGCTGTATGGAAGGTCGCACATGAAGTTTGCTATTTAACGAGACCCCATTTGTGTCCTCAAACGAGCCATCGAATACTTTGTAGTACCTACAGGATGGTGTGGCATGTAAAAGACATTATTATTTTTAACTTCTATTTCAGTGTCAAGTAGTTTACGCATGTGACCAAGTTCAACATACTGCCTTATAAAATCGATGTACTGTGCCTTGAGTGAAGTATTCTTCCGAAGACGTCGCTCCACTGCATTAAAACGAGCCAAAGCGCGTTGAAAGGTATCCGAAAAATTGACATCTGCTTCCTTGAATGGTAAATATACCACATAACGGCCATCTACATGCCTAGTGTGTGTTTTGCGAAAGGTTTTCTCAGCGATAATTGAGCTAGCGTCGTTATTTGCATCAGGGTAAACTTATTCAATCTCCCAAAAACTGCGAAGTGAACGGCCAATGTCAATAACTGCAATAAGTGATGAAACCGACTGACGCTGGTTGACCGATTCTGCGGATGTAATAATCCAGCTGAATATTGATGAAATTGCGATGGTCTTCCCTTGTGGGTCGGGAATCTTTTCCATTGTGAGTTCTTCCCATGCATAATCGGCTCATAACAAAACGTCGATAAGAGATGAGCGATCAAAAATAGGGTCCGCCAAGATGAGATTGTTGATAAAACGCTTATCAACTGTTTGAAGGTTATCACGTGGCAGTGGTGTAGTGATTTGCTTTAAAATATGAACTTTCGCAGTTAAGATATGCTGCGAGACTCGGGACTTCAGCGACAATATACTACAGCCGCGTGTAGTATCAGCCTTTACAGAAGATATTCCACAGATTACAATACGCGATGGCGTCCGGGAAATGCCCAGGTGTTGAATAAATTTTTCAGTGACGTAAGACAGTTCGGATGCAGTCGATCAATATTCTGCATTCGACAAAATTACCTTTAGCATTACGAACCTTAGCTACCACAGATGGCAAGAGCGATGTATGCATGTATAGGCTTGGACAGCCACGTTGAAGACTTACGTTGCGAAAGCTGTAACTCCTCACATCGCCAATCCAAAAATGCAAGGAATTCCTGAACTGTGGGCTTGATACTGGTTCGACTATTCTCTATCCACTTTTTCCGAGATTAAGGATCAAGTTTTGCTAGTAGAATGTGTATGAGCCAATGATCGCGTTCATTTTATCCAACAGCTTCAAGACCGCGAATGACTTCGCTAGCACCATCCGAAATTTTTCGCAAACCTATAGCGTTCTCACTTGGAACTGATGAAAGAGACATAAACGCTCCTATAAATGATGTCACTATGTAACGAGGTCTTTCAAAACGCTCCCTGAGTCGTTCCCATGCAGTAGAATACGCAGCGTCGGTGATCTGGATATGTTTAACCAGATTGGCAGCCTCATATCGTAGNAGCCGGCCAGTCTGTGTAGGCTCCAGTGCAAGCTTGAATATTGATCTTGGGAAGATCTAAATGCCTTGTAGGTGCTGGGCTTGGCGAACCGTTTATGCGCTATAGGAAGGTACTTTGCTGCTCTGCCAATCTGGACAAAGCGTCCGATTGATCACCATCAGTCTCCCCAATCCACAAAAATGCTTTGAGCTTGCACGAATTTTTCTTCATAGATCGCAAATTCATCTTCAGGATCTACAAACCCGGCTTCACCCTCATACGCGTAAATATCCCTTGTAAATTTCTGATAATCTTGCCAAACAATCTCTAATCTTTTTATACGTGCTTCAATCTCCCCACCGGTACAATTTTCAGGAAGATTTTGTGCGAACGTTAATGCCCTCGTAATTAAACCCTTTGTTTGACGCAGTTGTGTTGTGAGAATTTTTAATTCTTCAGCCATCTTGCTTTATAAATATGTATCGACGAAGCTCAAAAACCACAACTACGAAACAACTAAAAAAATTTCAAATGTTGGACGTGAATTATATGTTGTTATTTTGTTTAAGTCCTTTATTAAAACTTCAACTTATTAACTTAAACTTTCCTTTATTAAAACTTCAACTTATTAGTAATTATATATTGTTACTTTGTTTAAGTCCTTTATTAAAACTTCAACTTATTAACTTAAACTTTCCTTTGTTAAAACTTAATTTTATTAACATGTCTTTAGGTAATCAGAATATGACTCAACTCAAACTTTTAAACATCAACTTTATATACTCAAATCCCAAGGAGTCAGCAAGGTCAGCGGGAAAGCGGTAATATGCTACAAAGATTCATAAACTGAATCAATGCATCCATCGCAAATGTAGATATGTATGCAAGCATAAATAAAGCTTGGAATTCAGTAATGAAATTAGATCGATGCATGTATTGCGGATGCAGCTTTGTAAACATAAATAAAGCTTGGAGCTCAGTAATGATGAAATTAGATCGATGCATCTATTGCGGATGCAGCTTTGTAAACATTAAGGCTTGGCAAATATTATACTGCTACTCATCATAGTATAATATTTGCAGCTTTTGATTTTTGTTAATAGAAATCAATATTCTCTAATTTTGCCATTGGATTATGCCAACGGCCAAATGCTTATTTTATTATCATCTTCTTTAGGCGGCACTTGCGTTTGTTTATCTTTAAGTGCCTCACTGATGCCTTCGTGGGCGTCAAATGTGACTCGCCCCTCCTTAAGATTCGAGTCCCTGCGAATTCTACAATTTTTTACTTTTATGAATACAATTACACCGATTATTGATGCTGTTATCAAATACAGAACGTAAGTATGGTAAATATTACTGTTGTCTTCATTTAATATTTGCTTTAGAGTTTTGAGGTTATCTAATTTTGGGACTTCTATTATTTCGGTAACATTTTTTGTTAATTTTCTTTGATTAGGTATAATAATATTAATTTTGCTTTCAAACCTTTTGAGTTTATATTCTTCCAATTGTATTTCGCAATTTATTAAATAGTTTCCACTTAATTCATATTTATATTCATTACAACTGGTTATTAGAGTCGAATTATAATTTATTACTAAGTTATTGCCTGTATCAATTTCTTGTATTAGTTTTTGTGTGAACTTTTTCTGCGTGCATTCATTATATGAATTTTTTAACAAGTTTTTGATGCATTTACTAG